>NC_089598.1:67420386-67640386 GCF_019320115.1 Miscanthus floridulus | reverse complement strand
ATCTGCAACCGCGACGCCGTGGGGCGAATCTCCAAGTGGGCACTCGAACTAATGGGCCATGACATCAGGTACATTCCCTGTACCACTATTAAATCTCAGGCTCTCGCAGACTTTGTCGCTGAATGGACAGAGGTCCAGCTTTTGACCCTAGATGTCACCCACGAGTACTGGACAATGTACTTCGATGGGACCATAATGGCGCCTGGCTCAGGGGCTGGAGTGGTTCTGATCTCCCCAGATGGGAGTAGGCTCCACTATGCCATCCGCCTCCATTTTTTGGCCTCAAACAACGCCGTGGAGTACGAGGCCCACATCAATGGACTGCACATCGCCATTGAGCTCGACGCCACATGACTCTACATTCGCGGTGACTCGGAGCTAGTCATCGACCAGGTCATGAAGGAGTCCTCTTGCAAAAGCCCCCTCATGGTAGCATACTACCAGGAGGTGCGCAAACTTGAGGACAAATTCCAGGCAATCGAGCTACATCATGTCCCACGAAAGGACAATGATGCCGCTGATTTTCTTGCAAAATTGGCTGCCAGACAGGTTTTGTCTCTGGATGGGGTCTTCATCAATGACCTTCTCGAACTATCTGCCCACATCCTAGAAGGTCTGATCTAGACACACCCCAATGCTGACCTGGCGCTCAAGGGCTCCAAACCCAGTACCTCCATGATGATGTCGTCGTGTTGGCACTCGATCAAGCCGACTAGCGAGCACCGCTACTCGCCTACCTCCTCGAGGAGGTTCTCCCACCCAAAAGGACTAAAGCACGATGGATTGCTCGACACGCCAAGACATTCATTGTGATCAACAATGAGCTCTACAAATGAAGTCCGTCGGGAGTACTCATGAAGTGCGTCCCTAGCGACCAAGGGAATAAGCTCCTCCTCGAGGTCCATGTCAGAATCTACGGACATCATGCGGCCCTGAGGTTGCTGGTCGAAAAAAACTTTCACCAAGGTTTTTACTGACCCACCACACTATGAGATGCAGAGGAGGTCATTTTGCAGGTGTGATGGATGCCAGTTCTACGCTTGGCAAACTCATTTTGTGATGGAGGCTCACGAGACGACTATCATCCGCTCTGCTCACTACCAGCAGACTCTCCATAGGTACCACAAGAGGAAAATCAGAGGAAGGACCTTGAGGTCAGAGACCTCATGCTTCAAAGGACCCAATTGACCAAGGAGAAGCACAAACTCTCTCCGCCTTGGGAAGGACCCTACACGGTCACCAAAGTGATCCGACCGGGCACCTATCGACTAAAGGATGACAACAGTGACGTTCTCACCAACACTTGGAACATCGAACAGTTACGTTGTTTCTTCCCTTAAAAATATGGTCTTACCGTTTTATTTCAATCAACGTTCGCTCCTACAAAGCACCCAGACCTGAACACTTTCGGCCTGGGCCACTCGGGGGCTCCACGAGGGTGCGATACCACCACTTTTTTACTATCTTATGGTAAATACTTTTCTATCCAAACAAAAGGGTAGTCCATTCCTTTAATTACCTTACATAACTTTGCTTTAAACATTCCAACTGATCGCACTCCACCACTATCTACGGTTATGAGCTGCTGAGCCTCGCGGGCCATGCCTGGGCTCTTAAGGTTGCAGCCTACGGGATGAACGGGCAGGTGTGAAAAAAGAAAGAATAAAAACAGAGCTATGCTAAGGTAAAAACAAGGAACGGATGGGACAAGCTTCCCCGAATGAAGTGATTCATCACAAAACGAAAATTGTTGTATTCATTAATACATAAAATGTTCCCACGGGGGCTCCCCCATGAACTTATCCTTTACATATGCTAAGTACTTCTACTCTAATTTCTACTATGGCCGCCCAACGGCATCAGCTGACGACGTGACTGGCAAAGATAAAGGTTGCTCGCCCTCTGACGGGGCGATGTTTAGTTCAGTTGGAGGCAGGACGACGTCCGCTTCTAACCTGGGCCCCACTCCATCCGCAGGTTGGGCAATGTCCTCCTGGCGCGTGCCTTTAGCCGCGTTCGTACGCCGAGCCTCCATCACCCATTGCGCGGAGACTTGCTCTGCCACCATCTGTGTGCATGGCAGCAAGCTCTCCCCGAGCACAAGGATGGCGTCTGGGCTCTAGCCATCAGCATACCCGCTGTAGATGGCAGTGAAGTCCAGGTCCAGGTGGTGCATCGCCACCGAAGTCAGCACCCCCGACGTCCCGTAGAACATCCCGTCGGAGATGAGGGCCCAAACCTCATCCGGGACCTCTGCCAGATGGATGGCGGGCATGCTGGTGCTCGGCGCCGACCCAGAGACTTCTAAGACGACGACCTGGGCGACATTGCACATCTAGTCAAGTTCCCCTCGAGAGCATGTCGCTCTTCAAGGGACATGGCCAGCGCCTCCGTGCTTCGACCAATCATCGCCTTGGCCGTCTCTAGGTCCTGCTCCAGCGACCCAACCTTTTCGCCCAGCTCTGGAAGAAGGATGACAAGCTTAGAAGCAAGCTAAAGGAAGAAACCAAGACATCAACCAAAAACCAAATAGGTACATACCGAGGCGGGAGTTCTCAAGGATGGAGAGTCCTTCCTCCTGTTGAGTCACCTGCTCGCGCAACCAGACGTTCAACTCCTCCGTCCCAAGCACCTGGCCTTAGAGCGTGAGCACTTCCTGGTCAACCTCTGACCGGGCCTTCCGCTCTGACTCCAGGGCTTCTAGGGAACTCTGGAGTGTCGCCTCGGTCTCCGCTAGGGACTCATGCAGTGCTGCCTCGGTCTTTGCCTGGTGGACCTTTGTTGCGTCAAGCCCCCACTCAGCGGCGGTCATTCGCTTCACCGCGAGCAGTTCCGCTGCCTGCGCCTGGGTTGCCTCTACCACCCAATCTTGGGACTCACGGTAGGTGGACTCTAGCTGGCGCTCGAGCTCAGTGATCCACCATGACATCGTGGCCTCCTGGGCAAGCTCCTTCCGGAGGAAATGGGACTTGCGGCTTGACATCTCCTCCAAGCCCTACAAAGCAAGAGGCGGGCATGCTGAGACAACCGGGGGAAGACCAAGGAGCCAAGGATGAACGTAGAAAACTTACCTCTACGACCCAGGGTAGGTCGATCGTGGTTTGGGCGAGATCAGACTCCATCGTGAGCCCTCTCCCCCCAAGCACGTCCTAGAGCTGCACCTCCTGCTCATCCTAAAGGATGAACCGAACCTTCCTTGGGTCCTTGGGGCAGGGCCACACTAGGTTAGTGGTCACCCTCAGCTCACTGGAAGGCCCAGCCGACGACTAGACCACCGCCAGCTCCTGCAATGGTGCCGGCGGCACCACCCAGTCACCTGCTTCACCATCGGAGGGGACCTCCACTGCCTTGATTTCACGGCCCACCCATGGATGTTCCGCCTTTGGCCTGGCCGCATCTCCCCATGACACCTCTAGCTTCGACCGGGAGGGCGAGCCATGCGGCCCTCTGACCGGCGAGGCAGGGAGCCCGGTCTCCCTCCCCTCTTCCACCATAGCTAGTGAGGGAGGGATCGCGAGGGTCACCTTCAACCCAGCCTCTCCCACCACTGGGATCACCACCATCACCTCCACTGCCGCCGCCATACTTGCGACCGACCGAGAGGGCATAGCCCCTAGAGGGGAAGGTCGCCCCGCTGCCGCCCCGCTCTCCCCATCGCTCGTCGCGACACAATGCAAGGTGGGCCTCCACTCCTCCCGCATAGGAGTTGGGGCGATGCTCAACCCCGTCAATATCTGGCCATTGTCAAACAAGTACAGGTCAGTCATGCTAAAAAAACTGAAACTATGAGATCGAAAAGAAACAAAGAATACATACCGGGACACAAGCGGCAGGGCTCTAAAGCCCTGACCCGCTGGCAATGGGCCCAGCAGACAAGGGCCACTCACAGGTCATGAGCCATGTCCCCTCACTTCGATGGGGGGGTCAATTCGGCCAGCTCCTGATTGGCCCATGAATCACCACGACCTACGGCTCAAGGCGCACCGACCGAAGCAGCTGGCGGGGCATCCCTCCATTGTGGGTCGCGCACCGGCGCTGGCCCCAATGATGCGCGGGTGTGAGCTTGCTCCTCTGACCGCCTGTCCTACCCCACCATGCCCGAAGTAGGTGGGGACAAGGCCGACGATGCCACCCGCTCGCCGATGGTGTCAGAGCTGGCGGCGCATTTCCTTGGCGTGGGAATATCGTTGTGCCTCTTTGTATCCCGCCCACCGCTGGCAGACAAGGCCACACACTTGTGGCGCTCCACCGAGGTCACAACGACCTCTCGGTCACCCTCATCCTCGGAGGAGATCACATTGTCACCCATCTCCATGCGATCCTCCGCCTCGACGTTGCTCCTATTCTTCCTAGCCCGCACGCATCGGGCGATATCCTGCTCCTTCTAGTGCCTCCTCCGAGCCTTCTTAGGTCTCTTCTTGTTCCAGCCATCCACCGCCTCCTTTAGGGCCACCTATCGAGCTGCGCCCTTTGGCCCCTTTGGAAGATGCGGTCGGGACTTGTAGCGTTCGAGTCCCTAAAAAACGATGACTCGAAGTCAAGATTACAGGAGAGAAGGATCGAAAGGGAAACAAAATAACGAAAGGAGAACGTACCAGATTGGAAAGCTTCGAGGTGTGCAGAGGTCCGAGCTTTTCTTCTAGGGTCTCTGTGGCCCTCAGCTACAGCACCTGGTCTAATCAACTATATACTTCGTCCTTCACCAACTCCTCTGACAACGCATGGTCGGGGTCCATCGGGCCGGTGTACATCCACATCGGTCATGTCCTCTCCGCCAGTGGGGTGAGCCAACAGCGGAAGAAGGTGTGGAACTCCTGCAGCCCGTCAAGGGCCTACTGCACCAGCTTCTGGAGCTCCGCCCCGATGACCTCTAGCCTGTTTTGTCGGCTAGCGGGGCCCCACGACTAGCTATCCTACCTCTCCGTCCACCTTCTGATGAACGATGGGAATGGTGCCTCCATAGGGTTCCTGATGTAGAACCACTCCCCATGTCACCCCCGATTGGAGTCGTAGGGGGTGTACGTGGGGTAGGCTCCCGACGCACTCGGCTTCTTCTGCAGCGCGAAGCCCCCCACCGGCGCGATCCTGAGTGGCTTCCCCTCCGACAAGACTCGCCTAGAGAAAATCCACCAAAAGAAGTCCACATACGGCTCCATCCCGAGGAAGGCCTTGCAGATGGTGATGAAGCCGGCGATGTGCAGCACCCCAGTTGGTTGAGGTGCTGCAGCTCCAGACCCCACTCATTAAGGAGCCCACGCAGGAACTAGTGCGCGGGGTATCCTAACCCGCGCTCATGGAAGGCGAGGAAGGAGACAACCTCGCTGGCCTAACATCATGGAAAATCCTCCCCGTAGGAACCCTCTAGTGCGCCACCTCCTTTGGCGGCGGCACCTCCTTCTCGGTGAAGGTGGCCAGCACCGACTTGCTCACACAAGATGACCTCCAGCTCGACATTGCGCTCTAGATTCACGAATGGATCTATGAGTTTCTCCTCTCCCTCGCTCTCCCCTTTTTACTAGGAACCGCCGCGGCACACAAACGCTCTTGGCAAAAAGGAAGGAGGAGAGGCGGCAGTTGGGGAATAGGCAAAAGAACAGGATGAAAGCCCTTTCCCTTCCCCTATTTAAAGAAGAGGCATAACAGTTGAGGAAAGGCGAAGGATTAGGGCGAGAAACCCTCTCCCTTCACCCATTCAATGCAGATGGGATACGATGGGATGCGCCCTGACACACTCTGCCCGATGAGACGACGCCTGGTTAGACGGGACGTGGCCTGGGTATGGCCCACCACTACCACAAGCCAGGTGTGGGAAACAAGGTGCAATTGCACGCAGGTGGCCCTCTGCCCTCCTAGGCAAGGCTTCGAAGGGCCCAACAATGTGATCTCCATCTAGGAGAGACCAACAGGCTTCCTGAGTCGATCGGATAGCTCAGGCGAATGCCGAGAGACAGGTAAGGAGCAGAGGGACACCCCATGCGGGCCACATTGACTCCGTCACAAACGACGAGCGCAGATCCTATTCGGACATATCCGATAAAAACTCAAAGCCTGTCACTTGAGTCAAACAAAGGTAACACTACCGATCCCTCTTACTTTTTTCTGATGCACGATCATTCATTCATCCATTCGCATACATGCATTCACACATTCATTCATATAGTCATTCATTCATCCCATACATCCGAAGCATCGCATATGCAATTGATGCATCACAACGCTCTGTGTTGCATCACGAAGCGGCAGTTGCCTCATTCAACATGAGCAATGACCGACCGGGGTTGGAAGGCCGACCCGCGAAGGGCTTGAGGCCACCTCGTGTCAAACAGAGCTAGGGGAGAAAACACAGATGAGCCCCAGCGGCCCTCGCCCAGTCTACTCCGAAGCAGACAGGGTCATCTCAACCTTCTTGTTTGATCCTAACCTCAAGCCATGCCCATAGAATCTCCTTCGAGGGGAGGCCAGTGGGCCACCTAGGTCGGTCTCTAGAACGACCCGGGCATCTGCCAGGACGTGGGTTAAGGAGAAGTGGAATGCCACATGAGGGCTATGCCGACCCCGTCATGAATGATGGACCCGGATTCCACTCGAACGTACCTGTTAGCGAGCTCACCGAGCATGTCACTCGAGCCATCAAGGCAAGCGACATTAGTTTAGCCCCTCTGGTTGTGGAAACCATGGACAGGGTAATGCATGAAACTCAACCGACCCCTACCGAGCCTAATGGGGCTCATGATGCCCAACACCTCGGCA
Source organism: Miscanthus floridulus (assembly GCF_019320115.1). NCBI lineage: Eukaryota > Viridiplantae > Streptophyta > Magnoliopsida > Poales > Poaceae > Miscanthus > Miscanthus floridulus. The sequence continues at coordinate 67,633,636 of NC_089598.1, read as the reverse complement.
CGACCTCGGCTGCGCCAATAGCCCAACATCCATGACTCCGACTCACCCGATCCCTCAGCTGCGCCCAGCGCCTGACATCCGTGACTCTGACTCGCTTGATCCCTCGGCACGCCCGATGCCTAGATCCACGACTCCGACTCGCCCAATCCCTCGGTGTGCCTGATGCCTGGATTCGTGACTCCGACTCGCCCGATCCCTCGGCTGCGCTCGACGCCTGGTCCATGAGTCCATCTCCCCCGATCCCTCGGCTAGCCCTTGGCTACGCTTAACGCCTAGATCCATGAGTCCATCTCGTCCAATCCCTCGATGCGCCCGACGCCCTGGTTGATGACTCCGTCTCTCCCAGTCCCTCGGTAGCGACCAAACGCCTAGGACCGCACTCCTAGTAACAAAGGGTCAGAAACTGGGAAGAGGAGGCTACGCCCACCAAGGTGCACACACACACGCCCGCTGACAAAAACCCCCAGGCGATTCTGTCCAAATCATCCGGGGGCTCAGGGGCTACACCCGCGGGTGCGCTCGCCCGCACCTGCTGTCAAAATGAAAAATTCCCCCGCTAGCAAAACGAAAACCCCCCCAGATGATTCTACCGGAATCACGCGGGGGCTCGAGGGCTACACCCGCTGGTGTGCTAGCGCGCACCTGCTGTCGAGACAAAAATCCCCCAGATGATTCTACCCGAATCGCTCGGGGGCTCCTGTCGGGTTCATAAACCTAGGGTCCCTCATGGACCTGCTTCCCAGCAAAAGCTCATCCTAGGAGACGATGTTGCAAACGATGCGCAACTCCTGGGTCGGCCCAAAAAAACCTAACGACAGGGCAGGGGCGATCCAGTCTCCGACCGAAAGGCCTAGCCAAAGAGGAACGGCACTCGCTTCTGACTCCGGCCCGCCTCTTCTATCGGAAGGCCTGGTAGAGGAGGAACGACGCTCGCTTCCGTCGCTTCCGACTCTAGCCCATCTCTCCGACCAGAAGTCCTGGCCGAGGAGGAACAACGCTCGCTTCCGTTGCGTCTGACTCCAACCCGCCTCTCTGACCGGAAGGCCTGGCCAAGGAGGATCGACGCTCGCCTCTCCGACTGGAAGGCCTGGCCAGCTCGCCTCGGACTCCGGCGCTCGCTTCCAACTTTGGCCCGCCTCTCCGACCGGAAGGCTTGGCCAAGAAGGAACGACGCTCGCCTCCGACTCCGACTCGCTTCTCCGACCGGGAGTATATCGAACCTCTGCTTACAGCTCTTCTCCGACCAGGAGGTCGGAGCCGACTGTGGAACGACCAACCGGGGACACCCCCTCGGTGAAGACCCAGGAAACGGACAGAGCAAGTAAGGCAGGGAGCTCCGGTCAACCGTAATATCAAGGGTCATACCCTGCACACCTGCAGGACAGTACTGTCAGGCTGTGTCAGAAGGATGCACCGCAACCTTCCAGACATGTCAGAACATGAACAATGTTGTGGGCACCGACATTTATCCTACAGTATGGTCGCCGCCGACATCTGTCATACCAGAAGAAGACAATGGAACCTACCACATGCATTTGAACATCAACAGTGTTGTGGGCGTCGATAAACCAACTTGTACCCGACGGCCTGGGCAACAAGACTAGGTAGCACACACACACTTTTTCTCTCACACTCTCTCTTGTAAAGTCATCCCCTTCATCTATAAAAGGGAATGCGCTCCCTCCAAAAGGAGGACGATCGATTCACAGAGTCGAACAACCTATGATTCGAACGATTCCAACAGAGTACACGCTTAAATACTTAGCGCACGTAGTAGCTCCCGTCTCTCTCGGCCCTTCGATCCCGAGTCCGACCGGACCTCTTGCAACCCCATCTTACTCCCTCTCATTTGTAACCCCACAACAAACTTCGAGCACCTAGGCTTAGGAATAAAGTCACCGACCGACTCAAACTGGACATAGGGCACATTGCCTGAACCAGTATAAACCCTATGTCATTGAGTGTTAGGCCACATCCGATCACAACGTACAGCAAAACTATAAATATTTACGTGTTGATCACTTTCTGCACCGACAAAGATATTCACAAGTTTTGTTAGGCCTTATTAAGGCTGGATAACGAGCTGGCTCGGCTCGGCTCGTTCTGGCTCGTTAAGATAACGAGCCAGCTCGGCTCGGCTCGTTATCCTAACGAGCCAGAAAGTCAGCTCGGCTCGGCTCGTTAAAATCTCGAGCTGGCTCGTTAAGCTCGCGAGCCAGATATAAAAAATACACAAAATATAATATTTGTATTTATCTAAAGTTTGAGAATAATAATAATATAAAAGAAATACATCTATACCAGTTACCAGTCAATTTATAGGGTCTAGACCAGTTACCGGTCAATTGTAAAGTGCAAGACATGAAGTAATACAAAAACTAATATAAGTTTTGATACTTTTTTTCCTGGAAGCTTGGCTCGTTTAGCTCGCGAGCTGGCTCGAGTTGGCTCGTTATAGCTAACGAGTTAAAATCTTGGCTCGGCTCGGCTCGTTATTATAACGAGCCGAGTCGAGCCAGCCACGAGCCGAACGAGCTAACAAGCTTCGAGTTTTTCGTCCAGCCTTAGGCCTTATGAGGGTAAAAAAAAACAATTCTCAGGGTTCTCCACCTTTAGCCTTTATAGTGGTACTGAAGTTAGAATCTAGGAGGATAAATGGTTATGAAACTTCATCCTCGAAGAATAGTATCATATTTATATTATGTCACAGGAAGAATCATATAACAATTGCTCGTGTTTTTAGCATCACATTTCTTAAATTTTTTTTTCGTAGAACGCTAGTGGGGATAACCTACTTAAATGGAATGAACTAGTCACATTAGTGGCATTTGTGCAACTCTATGAACAATCACTCTATTAAATGGACCCTTACTAAATTGCAATGCCTCTAATTTATTTATTATGGAAGCTCAAGCTACCCCTAAGAGTCAAGATATTTGTTTGGTTCTTAATAAAGGGGGTCGTTTTAACAAATGATAATCTTCTAAATGAAATTGGAGGGGTCATGAAAAGTGTTGTTTTTGTGACAACAAAGAAACCATCCATCATTTGTTCTTTGAGTTTCTTGTAGCACAATTTATTTGGAGGATTGTTCACATAGCATTTGGCTTACAACTACCAATAGATATGACTATTTTTCCAAACATTTACAACAACTAGACTTAAAACTGTAATCTCAAATTTGAGTGGGAGCAAGTGCAACCTTTAGACTATATGTTTGTCAGAAATGATACAATTTTTGTAAAACCATTACACTCTTATTTACAAACTATTTCAGGACGATCTGCTAGACACGATCTAGTCCACACTTGAAAAGGAGTCCATTAGTCCAACCAACCAAATTTGAAGCAGACATGCTGAGTGATGGAGACCGTAGCTAATAGAGATTTTTATCAAGAATATGTGGTTCTCTTCTAGTAGTAAGCTTAGAGTTCAGTTTGCTACTAGTCATACGGTCTCACACTTATCTCGCTTTTAAAGAACATCTCTTTATCAGCCGGACAGTGAAACTATATAATAATAATACTTGGTTCACTGCAAAGTTCTTGTAGAAACTGGAAAAAAAATCCTTTTATTTTTTTTAAATGAGCAGTAGAACAGTTCACTAGATATGCATGATCTTTAACAGCTGCTGCTGCTGGTGGTGGATTGTGCGGTTTCTGCGAGATTGCTCTGGAATCTGGAGGCTGGAGCTCGGCACAAATGGCATGAAGAGAGTAATCCGGGACACGCCATCAGTGTGGGTCTGTCATCTGTGGGAGACGCGCGGGTGCGCCGCATGAGCCTGGAATACAGGGGCCAGCGTGAGGAGCGACGCAGAGACTACCAGAGCACCTGTTTTTTTTTTTCAGATGTTTGTTGCGAACCAAGCTGATGAGTATCACCCCCAAAGAGGCCAAGAGCCTCGACGTCGTCCTCCAACGGAATACCTACCTCAAAAGCCTACTGCGCCGCATCTGCATTACTCCTTGAAGGTCTAAAGACTAAAGATTTACTTGGAAAATACTCATGCGGTACAGTAACGAGCAAGGACTCTGCACCGGCCACCAAAATTCAACGCTTCCCACGCTTTGAAACTTGAACCACCACCGTTGGAAACCTCCTGATGATCTCGCGCGCGCCCTATAAATACCATGCTGAGCCAATAGCACCAGCATCACACACTAATTAATCAACAGGCAGGACCAGCTAGCTAGCTCCTCTCACTGCTGTCACCCAGCCATCTCACCAGCAGCCATGAAGACTAGCAGCTCGGGCATTGCAGTCCTCCTGGTGGCGATGCTGGCGGTCGAGGCCGCGGTGCAGGTGCGGGCCGACATCTCGTGCCCCGACGTGCTCAACGACCTGTCGCCGTGCCTGCCCTTCCTGCAGGGCAACGCACCCCTACCCAGCGACCAGTGCTGCGGCGGCGTGAGGGCCCTCTACGCGGCCGCGGACACCAGGCCCGCGAGGCAGGCCACGTGCCGGTGCCTCAAGGCGGCCTACCTTCAGGTCCACGCCCAACTGCCCGCGGCGCAGGCGCTGCCCGGCGACTGCGGCGTCCCGATCTCCTACGAGATCACCCCCGACATCGACTGCGACAAGTGAGTACTCCTACACAACAGCTGCACAGACCGGCACGCACGTACACCATGCATGCGTGCGTGCACCTGGGCAGGTTCTTTCTGTGAAGGGGGACGGGGTACATCCTAGTTTCAAAAGCTAAAACAAAGTTTTTTGTATTTTGTCACAAATTTTGAATCATAACACATCAAATTTCGTAGGACGGATGGAGTAGCCTTTTAACTTGCAACTTGACCGTCATGATCTATAAATATAATTCCTCCCTTTCAGGCGTTTGGGGCAGTCAAATCAAACATTATTAGAGGCGAAACTAACATTATTATTTGCCCCGTTTGTATTGGCAGGATTGAATGAAGGAATCATGTTCCCTTATCAGAATCCATACGACGGATGTTGATGACAGGTGCCCTACTAGTATGCTGGAGCTGCATTGAGTTACTAGAATAAAGGATCTGGTGATGTCGTGCTGATTAGTGTTCGCCTGTAATCGTGTGATGCCGTCGTTGGCTTGCTTGTTCTATCTGTGTTAATCTCGCCTGTACTCGTGTTTGCAACTATACATACTGCTGTGATCCATTTATAATGTCTACTCAATGTCTCCTGTATTCAGAGGTTTATCGCCGTAGATCGTTCTCACTGAACACTGATCCTAGTCGCGCGACACACACTTTTAGCTGCTTAATTCACTTTTACAACAAGAGTTTTGCTCCAGTAGATCTCTAAAAAGAAATTACACGCATCTTAAAGTTATCTAATACTCCGTATTAATTTTTTTGAGGGGAAGTCATCTAATATTAATTAAAACATTCTGAAATAATTAACCCACGGTCTTGTATGGGCTCAGCTCAATCCATACAAGTTCTGAACCCGACCCATGTCGCTTGTTCGTTCTTTCATCCAATTGACAGCAAAGGCAAGACGCCCCGTGGCCACAACCTAGGGTTCCTAGGATTTGGTGGCTCCTCCGCAATCTGTAGTGGGAGGATCTTGGCGCGGCCTCCCGTCGGTCTCCTCCTGTCGTTCGTTTGGGCTTATCACGGGGCTCCCCTCTCGCAGCTGCCCGGCCTTGGCGCCCAGTCGAGAAACGACGGGAGCATTCGGATCGGATGTCTGCGAGGATGGTGGCAGAAGCGTCCGACATGAAGAAGAGGCTGAAGAAGCACGATGGCTACAGAGAAGATGGCAGCTCGAGTAAACTTTTGGCGGGCTCCGAGGATGAGCACCACCAGGCACAATGAGTTGTCTCATTTGGAACTGTCGTGGTCTGGACAACGCCGCAACAGCGAAGGGGCGTCGTGATTTAGCGAAGAAAGTTGCTCCGGCCGTCCTCTGTGTCATCGAAACTGAAGTACACAAAGCAAGGGTAGAAAGTTTGAAGAGTACTCTCGGTTTTGATCGTTCTTTTTGCTATAAGCAGTGCGGGCCACAGTGGCGGCTGGGCATCTTCTGGAATAATAAAACGAGAGTGGAAATTTTACTGTATTCTCAGTACCATATTGATGCTACCATCACAGAGAATGGGGAAGACCCATGGCGGCTGACTTGTGTGTATGGTGAAGCGCAGGTGGGACAACGACACAGGTCGTAGGATACGATCAGATCAATCATGGCCACATTACAGTTGCCGTGGTTATGTATAGGAGATTTTATTGAAGTCCTTCATAGGGAGGGAAATGTAGGTGCATAGGAGAGAAGTTTAGCCCAGACCGTGGGTTTCTGCGAGATGGTGGATGTGTGTGGCTTCCATGATTTGGGCTTTTGTTGGTCGTGACTGGACCATTGAGAAAAAGGTGTTGGGGGCCTTGGTGTCGAGTGCGGCTTGATTGGGCTCTGGCCACGTCGTAGTGGTGCTCCAGATTCCACTTAGCTGAGGTGCAACAACTAACGTCTGCAGCTTCAGATCATGGTCCAATTCTTCTCAGATGGCGTCATCCTTGGGCGCAGAACAAAAGGGGAAGGGAAAACGCTATAAGTACGAGCTGATGTGGGAAACTCATGATGAGTTTGCTTCAATGTTTGCCCAGACCTAGCAGCAGAGCCGAAAGGCAAGATCCACTACTACAAAAGGTATTTGTAGGGGCGGCTGGCGATGGTTTGTAGAGGCGGCTCAGCCAGCCGCCCCTATCAAACCGTCTCTATAAATCATGCATTTGTAGAGATGGTTCCTAGACCGCCCTTACAAATCGATTTGTAGAGACGGCTGGTGTTATCAGCCATCCCTACAAATCGATTTATAGGGGCGGCTACAGTACCAGCCGCCCCTATAATATCTATTTGTACAGTACCACCTGCCCCTACAGTGTATTTTTTCGCAAAAAAAATTAAATTTATAATTTAAAATCGACCAGAACATATATTTTTCATGCACAACTCCATCATGACTTATCTTCTTCTGCGATTGTACTGAAACTCAATGACAATACACATTTATTTATACCATATTATAACAAATATTCCATGACAATACACAACTCCATCATAACTTATATTCCTGGCTGTTAACAGAACTATTGTGAAACCTAGCACGCTGATTCGTGCTTTGACACCAAGAAGACTTAACAGAGCTTCATGAAGAGGGTTTTCATATATGGAAGAAGTGGTCACAACTATTTAGTTGTGCAGTGCCAGACATAAATCTTGTCAACGTGGCCTGAATGGGCTGGCATGAAGACTCAAAACTGGAGAGTTCAAATTCTCACCTTGTCTGGATCCTCGTTGGTGGTAACGATCATGTTCATCTTGATAAAGGACTCCTTTCCTTCATTCAGGCTGAGTGAAGATAGCAGCAGACCAAAAATTCTGAGAAAAGATAGCTACAAAGAAAACCCAATGGATTCAGATAAACCTATTCAATCATCTATGATGCAGTAATTATATCCGTAATTGTGTCTAATTTGAAACTAGATCATGTAAGGCCTACACATGAGAAAAAAAATAACACCAATGGTTGAAGCAAGAGAATTAAGAAAATGAAAAGTAAACCAATTGAATCCAAATAGCAAATCGGATTATAGCCTACATGGAAAGGTAAATCTATTCAATCATCTATGATGCATTGCAATGTTACAAATAGAAATATAGACTCTACCGCTTGCACCAGGCCCGTCCTTCGAAATAGATATGAGAAAGAGATAAATTATTGCTATATGCAGATAAGCCTATAACTAAAAAAACAGAGGACCCCAGCTCCAAGACGCACCCCCAAATTTCATTTTATTCTCTGAAATTGGACTGTTTTGGATGTACAAATACAACTAAAGCACACAGATTGCTATATAAACCTGAAATCATTTTTGTGTGCGAAAAAAACTTCAGAGGCTGTCTGAGAGCGTGTGCAAATCACAATTACCAGAGGTGGTGTAGTTTGGCCTCGAAGCATCTAGACCAGATGCAACCAGCGACCGCAGCATCAGTTTGGCTGATGACAGCTATGCTGATCTTTAGCCATTGCATTAGACTTGCATCGATGATAGCCATGCTGAACTTCTCATCCACTCGTCTGCACACTGCCAATCCACATAAGTGAGAAAATAACTAATTAGTATAATAACCAAATCAAACTCCAAGAGTGAGGACGGTAAAGATGTCGACGTATCCCACTGTATTGTTTTATAAAGCTTGTGTATGGGTTAGCATCATGCCTGCAACGAGCGATGCAAATTGATTGAGCAAGGAATGCCTTCAGATTGAGGGATCATTCTCTGAATTCAGGCCAGGGGTCATCCTCATTATAGCAACAGCTCACGCACGTAGGTTAAATCTATAAAATAAAAAAAATCATTAGTACATGCAAGTTCAGCTAAATATTTTCTTGAGTGATAAAATGGAGATGATCAAAGCAGCTGTTTGTTTAATAGGAGGTAGGAAGACTTACCAGCTTATGTACAATCAAATATGTTAGCAATCAATGAGGACATCAGACGCCATATTGTTGCAGCGGTTCTGCACAAATGGGTGCTCAAATAGCTGAGCAGCAGATGGCCGGTCATTTGGATTTGCTTGGACACACTTCTTTATGAAATTACGCGCATCTTCTGATAATGTATTAGGAATTTCTGGTAGTATTCCTTTACCAATTTTAAGCAAAGCATGTGTCTACAAAACAGGAGAAATATGATATCATTCACCTTGAAAGTATAGCTTTCAATCAAGAGAGTGCTACTTGTGTGTGCGCATTTATGATATTTCTCACAAAAATAATGGAATCATCTTGACCAAGACTACTGCTATTTTTGGTCCACTATACAATATGACATTTGCACAAACAAACATAGATAGATAAACAACAAATCTATCAGTCGGGAAAGGTAGCCACACGGATCTTCTTTCTTTCTTCTTGTATTCAAAGTTTAAACTTTAAACTACGTTGTATATACAAGTTTGTTACTGCTGCAGCAGAAAATTGAGGAGGCACAATCACTCACCCATTCCATATCAGGGTATGGCACTTTGCCTGTCAGCCTCTCCAAAACTGTGCAGCTAAGACTCCATTTGTCCGCTGGAGGTCCATATGGCTTAGCCTTAGCAACCTAATAATGAAAATATGCCATCAGGAAATGCCCACAATATTGGGTCGCAACTGGCAAGACCAAATTTTATCATCACTTTTGTGACAAAGTAAAGTAATAGCTTGAAGTCATATCACGCTTTTGTTTGTCACAGTGCCCTTGCTAGATTTTGCTTCGTTCAAAATTGACATCTTGCGAATGCAAATTAGAAAGAGTCAGCATAACATGTAGATGTAGAACTTAGATGAATGTTTAGAATGTCGTAGTGAATACCTCCTTTGCAAGTCCAAAATCTGCTAATTTGACCAATCTGCTTGCATCAACTAGGATATTGGCACATTTTATATCTCTAGTAAGTAGTAACATAGGGGGTGATCATGTTCAATATCTAGATATAAAGTAGAAAAATCAAATTGATACATCATTCTGATTCAATCCTAACTCACCTATGCAGAACATTCTGCTGATGTAGATAGTGCAAACCATTCAGAATCTGCCTTGTATATGCTGATACTTGTGAATCTTGCAAACGGTAGTTTTGATATAAAGCTGCCAAAGATCCTTGAGTAACAAGTTCAAGAAAAATATATAGTTTCCCACCTTCCAGCAAAGAATTCGTCCCATAAATTTAACATTAAAAAAACGTTCATGATGGACAGCTACCATATACTTGAAGATAGCATGTAATATGAACAAAAGGAGAGCACAAAAGGGAGCACAACAAAGCAATCACCACACAGAGAAAATTTTAATATAGAAAATAAATGTATGCTTATCATAGTTTTATTCTGGAAATGAATTTCATGACTATAGAAATGAGTTTAGTACATTATCTATTCCAAAATACTGAACTATATTTTCATGCTCCAAACGACTCAAGAGAGATATCTCCTGGAACAGTGAAACAAAATAATTACCTATTATCAGTGGAAGTCAAGAAAAATAATTGGATGATTGAGAAACATGTTTGAAGCAGCGTAATCGACCGGATCTACCCTCTGCTCGCGGAAGCATACTGGATCTACCGAGTACGGTTCAAGCAATTGGCGATTTACCTCAGGAGCAGCAGCAGATCTGCGCGGGACGACAAGACCTGGGTGTCAGGCGGTGGGCGGTGATGGGCGCGCGGAGAGCGCAGCTCGGCTCAGATCCGGGACCCTCCCGTCTCTTCCCCGCTCCCGCCCTCGCTCTCTCTCTCTCTCTCTCTCCGACGACAGAAGAGTTGACCTCGCTCGGCTGCTGTGGAAGCGGAGGTGGAGGAAGCGGTCCACGGTGAGGACGGGAGGAGGCTAGCAACTCGGGCAAAGAGGGGAGGAGCCGAGAAAGGAAATGGTGCGATGGGGGGAGGAGGAGGTGGAGAAAGGTGGCCGTAGCCGCCGCGCCCGCTCGCGCCAGGCGCCGCCGCCGCCCTGTCCGCGTCGAGGGAGAGAGCCAGTGAAGAGGAGAGAGACTAAGAGAGAGAGAGAGAGGGGAGGGGGAGAGAATTTTCTGGCCGCTATATATACAACGGGTATTTGTAGAGGCGATTGGTGATTCAGCCACCCCTATAAATGGACACAGTAGGGACGGTTGGTAATACCAGCCGCCTCTACAAATCGACGCATTTGTAGGGGGCGGCTCATATTACCAGCCGCCCCTACTGTGCTATTTGTAGGGCCGGCTGCTATGCCAGCTGCCCCTAAAGAAAAAAAAATTCCATCACTATAAACTATTTTTCACGTAGTGATCACCGAGGGAGCTGTACGAGAAGCTGAGCACGGTTACTGGTAATTAAGCTGGGCAAGTGAGGGGTCAACTCCTTGGCCATGTTCGAGAGGAGCTGAATGTTTGAACGCCGAGCTAGCGGTGCTGCGGTCTGATCCCCGGGGCAATTTAAGTTGCTGGAAGGCCACATATATATATATTATATATATATAGTGAGTATATTCAGTAGTTAGCTACAGAATAAGTTATTCTGTAGCCACCTCTATTTACGATAATTTTATATACTAATTTACGATAAATTGAATACATATTTACGATAGTTGTGTTACTATAACACATGAGGATATTTACCGTAACGTTATAATAAATCACATAATAAGAAGTTACTATAATCTCGTGAATTAGCATAGTAATTATCGTAACTCAAAGTGGCCACAGAATAAGTTATTTTATAGTTAGCTACAGAACAGTAGATATATATAGGGTATGGCTATTCTGCAGCTGGTCATAGAATAACTTATTCTATAGCCACCTTGATTTACGATAATGTTTATACCAATTTACTATAACATGAATATGCATTTACGATACTCGTGTTACTATAACTAACGGTGGTATTTACCATAATGTTATAGTAAATCATTTAGTAAGAAATTACTGTAGTCTTCTAAATTAGCATAGTAACTATCGTAACTCAAAGTGGACACAGAATAAGTTATTTTATGGTCAGCTGTAGAACAGTGTATATATATATATACTTAAAAAAATAGGAAAGGTTTTCATCAAACGCATCTTCGCGCGCGGCTGTCCGACACTCGATCGGGTCCATCTTCGTTTCCTCCATCCCGTGAAATACGGAAAGAGAATAGGGAAACAGGAGAAAAACGCCAACGATCACCACTGGAATATGGAAACATCTAGTACCCCCTAAAAAGTACTAATGGCTTTCGTCCAACAAAAATTATCGTGCGCGTGCCCTGGCCATGGAAAACTCCGACTGCAACCACGAAACCACGGGCCCCACCTTCCTCTGTTCCGTCAAAAATTCGTAGTGCCGCGCGGTTGCTTTCCCGTCTTTCCTGCGTCGAACGCCGCTGAAAGCTGGGCCTAACCAGCGTCTTCGTCCAACCGTGCGCGTGCGCGCGTCCCAAAACTGAAACCGAAACCGAAACCGAAACCAAAACCGAAACAGATTCTGATATGACGGCTGTGATACCAAAAATCCAACTTGTACGCACAGTATATACGGCCAGCCCCAACGCACCAGTGTGTCGTGCTGCTCCGATGCTCCGCGTGTGTGAAGCTCCGCGTTTCCCACTCACGGGAGCCGCAGACGAGAGGAAGAGCAGAAAAAACGAGCTTCACCTGGCTCCATCATCCGTCTTGGCAGGCACAGTCAAAAATACCCCTCCTCAGACCTTGTGGCCAGAGACTAGCTGCCGAGCTGGACCATCGCCGTCGGTCTACGCAGCTCCGGGATGGACGCAGACTCGAGGCGGAGTGGCGCCAGGGCAGAGCAGCTTAGTCGAGGTGGGGGCGCGGCCGCGCGGGGTCGCCGTGACGCTGTCTCGCCAAGGCGCAGGTGCGCGGGGCGCGGTGGCGCTCGAGCGCGCGACTGCAAGGGCCGCCGAGGCGCGTGTGCGTGCAGTTGCGGGACGGGCGCGCTGCGAGGTTGAAGACGCACGCGTACTCGCATGCGGCCGTGCCGTTGCAATCGCATCGAGCGACCGGATAATGTTAGGGAAAGAAAAAAAAGAGAAAAGAGAAAAAAAAAAGAAAAAAAATAATAAGCGACCGGATAATGTTAGGGAAAGAAAAAAAAAGAGAAAAGAGAAAAAAAAAGAAAAAAAATAATAGTATTATAGAGATTTTACCGCTTGGAACTACGAGAAGAAGCTATTTTACCAAACGGTCACGAAAACAACTTTAACTCTCCAAACAAATCTGCTTTATAGATGAAGCCACAACTAAAGCTATTTTTATAGGAACAGGCAGGGTGTTCGGCTGATATGTTTTTGGCTGATTTTGGATGATTTCGGATGATTTAATAGTATTTTGTGAGAGAGAATAAGCTCACACAAGCTGAAACAAGTGGAGAACCTACCAGCCGAACGCAGTGAGGAGCTTTACCAAACAACCCGTAGTCTCTTGCAGAAACAGCTTAGCTGACAGTTTGCAGAAGCATCAGATGAGAAGCACGTTGGAGTGAAGCAGACGTTTGCAAGGACACTCAGAGCAGGAGAAAGATAAAAGCAGTTGCATGGTGTAAGGCTTTCCTTCCAAAATGTCAAATTTTTCAAGATTCTCTGTCATATCGAATCTTTGAACGCATGCATAAAGCATTAAATATAAATAAAAAAAACTAATTATACAGTTTAGACGAAATCCACGAGACGAATTTTTTAAATCTAATTAGATTAAGATTGGACACTAATTGTCAAATAACAACGAAAACGCTACAGTGTTGTTTTGCCAAAAATTTTGGCAACTAAACTGGGCCTAAGTTTATGGCATTGAAAAAGCTGCAACGAATCAAAACGAAGTTTAACAAAAGGTGGCCACAATATGTACTTGGCATACGTGGAGCAGTGTTGCCATTTCTTAGCGTCACCCCTAACAATGGGATTAGAATTCATTCTCGGCAATAGCGCCAAATACGCATCGTTACTAGGTTTGTATCCCCAGCAACGGTGTCAGAAGTGCCTTGTCGGTATTACTTAGCAACATCACTAGTGATTAGCAATGTCACTAAATAATAGCCTTGATAGTTCCTTAACAATTTTAGATATTTATCCGCGAGTGCACGGAACTATTATTGTAGCATTTCACCCGGAAGTATTCAGAGTATCGTTATTTATATTTTCCCAAAGTAAGACATTTGATTAAGAGTCTAGTATGGATATGAACTTGAATAATAATACTTGCAAGTACACCAATTATTCATAGCGGGGGTAAAAATGGTATTTTCAACATAGTGAACACACACTTTGCATTCCTCATAGGATAAAATAAAGAGAAAGAATAAAAGGAATAACCTAAGTCGAGCAAGCATTGGTCTAATATAATAATACAAATATTAGTTAATAATCATACAAGTTACATAATTAGTTTTAGGGCTAAGTGTGAAACAGGTTGGGAGGCTATCGAGTACTAGTATGCTAGCAACCTCATGTGACAATTTAGACTCTTACACCCAAGTCGAACGTGGGTGATTACAAGGGACGGACATGGCTGTCACCACCTGCCTCCTACTCCTCAACCGTAGAAAGGAACAATCCATTCACCTGTTTCTTCAGACCCAAGCACCACGCTTGTGTATACAGAAACTACCAAAAGCCCCTGGATCCCTGACCCTACGGCTCGACAGGTAAAGAACTTAGGCACGCCTAACAGCACGATGAACCGCCACCTCAACTTAGCTCTAGTTCCGATTATATAAGTTATATGAATTGATAAGCATAAAGTTAAGTGTGCTACTCTCATGACATACAAACTATAGGCTAGTTCATATATCAAGATTATAACACAATAACTATACTCTAGTTCATAAGTACGACTATAAATGTATGATGATAGCATGACTTTGGAAGAACTCATATTCCTATTCATACCCAAAGATCTCTTCTTTCAAGGAGCCAAACTCTCCAAGATAGTTTTGCCTTGCTCTAAAGCTACTACTAAAAAGGAAAAGCTACAAGAGTGAGTGAGGTGTGTGGGGGTGATGCTCAATGCGTTGTGTGTGTTGTAGAGGGGGTACCCCTCTATTTATACAAAGCTCAAGACGGTGCAGGAGGCTATTCCTGATGCGAGGACTGGCTCCCACCGCCTCAGCATGGAGCCATGCCACCTATCGAAGGGGTGGCTGAGGCGCCCCGGCAGGGGTTGACTTCCCCTTGACCATGCCATCTCGCCACTGCCGTCGCGCGGTGGGCTGTGGGCTGGACGTGGGTCACTCCTCCGTAGTGTTTTGTCCCGGTTGAGTTGAGTTGATGGACGTATTTGTTATTTCTTTGCGCAAATCGGTGTCGGAAAGCATCTTTCGGTGAAATCTTCCATGTATTTGTGTTTGTGACCTGCAAAATAATGTTCTCCAAATACATGTCGAACTTGGTTAATAGTAAATACATATGTGTTTTAAGATTACCAATTTCTCCTCTTTTTGCACCTTAGTTGGCGGTCGGATTTGATCGTTAAAGACGGCGGACAAGTAGTATTTTTTATAGGGCTAACATTTCTATATGCCTCCATGGGTGCTGCCGTGACTATACTTGGTAGAAAACAAACAAGCTGCAGGGACGCACTGACTGCTTGAAAGGATCAAGATGCCCAAGAGGGGGAGGGGGTGAATTGGACTAATTCTAAAATTCTTTGCAATAATTAAACCCTATGGTTAGCCCACTTCACCCCTTGTGTCTAGAAAGTATTTCTATTATTCTACCACACAAAAGTTTTACAACCTATGTTCCAATCCTACTCTAGCATGACAATTCTATGAAAGTAAAGGCAAGAATTGAATTGCTCAAAGTAAATGCTTAAAGTAAAGAGAGAAGGAGGAACACGGCGATATTTTGCCGAGGTATCAAAGAGTCGCCACTCCTCACTAGTCATCGTTGGAGCACCCGCGCAAAGGTGTAGCCCCCCTTGATCCGTGTAAGGATCAAGTGCTGTCTACGGGTTGATTCTTCGACACTCCATCGCAGTGAATCACCCACAACCGCTCATAACTTGAATTGGGTCATCCACAAGCTCCGTCGAATGATCACCAAGCTCTCAATCACCACCAAGTCATCTAGGTGATGGTGATCACCAAGAGTAACAAGCACGAACTCTCACTTGACCACGATTAGCCTAATGGGAAGGGTGGATGCACACTTTGCTACTCTTCTTTTCACTAATGAGGTCTCTCTCTTGGATTCTCAAATCTCAATCACCTCACTAGGACCTTGCTCTTCTTGGCACTCTCAAGGGTGTTTCTCAGATGTTGGAATGAGCAAAAGTGATCCCTTGAGTGAATAGAGGAAGTATTTACAACCCCTCATTCAAAATGAACCGTTATGTGCCACTGCGGGGTGACTGGACGCTCCGGTCAGTTCTCTCGGCCACCAAGCAGTTAAGTTGTGACTAGACGCGTCCGGTTACAAAAACTGCCCTCTAGAACCTTACTGATGTTGACCGGACACTGGAACCCAACATCTAGTCACTTTGCTGCTCAGCGTCCGGTTAGTAGCCGGAACCTGACCATCGTTCGGTCACCACTGACCGGACGCGTCTGATCAGGATTCTCCCTCTCTAGAACCTTACTGGAGTTCACCGGACGCTGGCACCCAGCATCCGGTCACATTTCTCTCAGCGTGTGGTCGCAACCAAACGACTTCACCTTGATTAAATTAACTGACTGGACTCTATGCCAGCGTCCGATCACACCGGAACCAGCGTTCAGTCAACATTTGACCCTCCATTCACTTCCAACTCGCAATCATATGTGAATGAAGTTTGCTCCAATTGATCTAAGGGCTATTTAGGAGCTACCTAGTGCTAGTTTTGACAAGTGTGCACCACACCTAACCCACTAGACTCACCTAGGTCAAGCTACCTATCCATACCCCCCTTAATAGTATGGCCAAAGGAAAAACAAAGTCTTAAACTACTCTAAGTGTCTCTTCAACACCAAACAACACTTAGAACTAGTCCATCCTTAACCTTGTTGTCCATCCTTTGAAAACCGAAACGATTTCCATTGTAGGGGCATGACAACCATGATTGCCCAATCAATTGTCATTACCATAACCTAACTTAATTGCATTTGCAAAACACATGTTAGTCATAGTAATCTCGTATTGTCATTAATCACCAAAATCCAACTAGGGGCCTAGATGCTTTCAATCTCCCCCTTTTTGGTGATTGATGATAATACAACCTCGAGTATGTAAAAGAGATGAGGTTTTCAACATGCTTGGTTCATATAAGCTTTTGACAATAAGAACAAGAAAGTTAGGCAAGCTTATATGACCTAAGCCAACATGATGTACTCAATAGATATGAAATAAGCATGAGTACAAATAATAAAGCTCATTTGCATCGGAGTAAAACACGGAAGCAAGGCAAATGAGCATAACCAAGTGATATGACATATATAAAGATCAAAGTAGAGAGCACACATGTCACATATCACGTTAATATCACTATCACATAAATATCACGATTACGATCACACTTATGTAGTTCAATGTATAAAAGTAAACATGAATGCATATTAAGTATCACACATAAAAATCCAGATGTAATAGATAAGCTCCCCTAAATGTATCGCTCCCCATGTCTATCATACTCGATCCCTCTCCCCCGTTGGCGTCAAACACCAAAACCTAAGTGTCGGTCGATGGGACTGCAGCGGACGAGTCGGGTGCTGAAGTGCGATGAGCAATCTAGAACTATGCGCCATCATCATCTGATCCTGAGCTCTATGCAGTCTGACTCTCTATCGTTGGAAGTGACGCTGAAGCGGTTAGGGTCGGGATCTGGTACTGGTGTGGCCTGAGACTCTACAGGTATGACTATAGCAAGTGGCTCTGATGAGGCAACTGAAGAAGGGAGCATCTCTGTAGTCCTAGTAATAGGAGCAACTGTGGAAGGACCAGTGACATGTAGATATGGTGGAGTAGGCTACCCTGTCAACTCACTGAATGTCGCACCAAGGCTCCTAGAGACTAAGGTATTTGGCACAAGCAGCGAGGAAGTCTGAGGCGGTGTGAAGCCCATCTGTAGAGGTGTGAACTGCGGGGCTAGCACTAGCGAGGCAACCACTAGAACACCTACTCTATAGGCGAAGGAAACTGTGCCGCTGTCTGTCGCTGACTCTGAAGCCCACTAGGCTATAAAGCTAGAGTCATAGAAGTGGTGGCAGGCTAACCGATCTAGGGTGAAGGCTGTGGTGGTGGAGCCCCAATAGCAGAGACAACATGCTGCATGAATCCAAGTAACTGCTGCATGAGGAGCTACTGCTGCTGCTGCTGGATAGCCTCCTGCTGACGCTGGAACTTGTCCTGTCTAGCTTGAACCTGTGCTAGAGCAGCTGCTGTCTCCTAGGCCTAGCGAGCCTGATCTTGCCTCATCTGCTCAAGAATAGCAAGGAGAGCGGGGTCTGTCTATGGTGTAGGTGGAGCTAAATTGGAGCTACCGGCCTCATGGTCATGTCATCGAGAAGGCATCTGAGGGATATCATGGTAGTCATCATCTGAGGTAACTAGTGTCACTCTCTAACATACCCTCCTATTGAGCATCTAACTGCTCCTCCTCTATAGCTGCAATGCCCCTGATAGTCTCATCCTACTAGGTTGCAGTCTCTAGCACCTTTGGATGATGGCTTGGCTGGCTAGGTGCACTCGGCCTGCTATGACGGAGCATTTGGGTCAAGTTATATGCAGGGAACTCGGTAGTAGCACCAGAATACTCTGCCAACATCTCTAGAGGCATCACTGTAACTGCCCTGTGAATCAAAAATGTAATCCAGTGAGCATAAGGTAGCTGTCTATGTCCTCTGAATCCCTCTTCAAGGGTATCCTCCATCTCAGAAAGGATGACATCCCATACATCAAAGACTATCTGCTGCATCAGGGCGGTCGGTAGCCACAACTGAATGCGAGTCAAGCCCTCGCAATATCCCATCCTTGGAAGTAGGGTCTTCCTCATGATAGCATCTAGCAGTCTGGCTATAGGAGTGAGATCCCTAGGTGTCCTGCTCGACCCCTCACCGAATGGCTCTGTGAAGCAAGGGCAAACTAGATCTGTAGGAAGCACAAGACCACCGTGAGGGTGTCTAGGAGGCTCTATGTGTCCATAGCAAACCTCGTGTATACGGATGGGCCAATCTTGTAGCCTGAGTATCTCTCTGACCCTGAAGCTCGTCAGCTTGTAATCTCGGCCTCTGAATGCAAAGTGAATGAACATGTGAGCTGGGTCAATCCAAAGTGTAGCATAGAACTCTCGGACCCAAGATGGAACATATCTACCTGTCCATCCAAGTAAATCTGTCAGCCCTGGCAAGTAAGAGAGGTGAGGATGAATCTGCTCTCCAGCTGCTGCTACTATGGCGTCAATAGAACAGACCCTCTAAGACCTGAATGCAACCCCACTGTTAAGATATGCATTATAAAAATCTTCCTATAGTAGTGTATAGAACCCCTTAGAAGCATGCTCATCCCTCCTAGGCGGGAACCAGTCCTCAAACTGCACAAATCTGAGCTGCTGCACTTGTTTGGCTGTGGCGGCCCTCAAATCTAGATGAGTCACTAGAGGCGGACCCTATGGTCTGGGAGGCGGACAAGAACCCCTTCGTTGTGTCTCTGCCCTCGGTGTCACCTGGGTATGGGTATGACTAGAGCGGTGATGTTGTGGTGCCTGCTCTGTCTTCTCTGCCTACTCTCCCTCCTAAGCCTGCTCTATCTGCTGTTGTGCCCCCCCCCTCGAGGCTGAGTCTCCTCCAAAGCAACACGGCGTCCCTCAAGCATGATAGTCCTAGTTGGACTACCATGACGACCCTCAACTTGCTCTATAGCTGCCCTCTATGTTGGTGAAAGCTGATCTACAATCTAGACTCCAGTCCTATCACCTCCTCTCTCTGCACACTCTACGACAGCTGCAACTGTGGCTGCTCTCGCTGTATCAGCATCTGCATACTTCCGCTTCTTCGACATGATCTTCTTCGTCACCTTGCCTTTCACATCAGTAGGCAAGCAAGGTGGAGGCCTCGGATCCTCATCACCTAGACCACCTCCGGCATTCTTGACACATGCCATCTAGAATGATCTGCTACCTCAGACAAGAACCAACTATCACTAACACTTCCAAGGCTTGGCCTCAATCCGTACTCGCAAGCTTGGCCCTGAGTTGACTGACAACTGCCAAAGTGACCTCAGAAACATCGACTCGTTGTACGATAGAATAGATCGAATATATATGAATAATTTAAATATACATCTAGAGATACGAAACCCTAAGAAGCAAGCAATAGGTACGAAATTAGAGATGATGGATTGATACCTGAAAAACCGATGACCGAAGAGAATAGGAATGGATCATGAGCACCATCGAATCGGCAATTAGGTGCGACGTGCAGTGACAGCCGAGAAGATGTAGGGCAGTGGAATGTGGCTCGGGCACATGAAGCAGAGGCTCGGGCATGGGCTAGGGCAAGAGCGTGGTGGCGCTGTTGCTATAGGGGAGCATAGGCCATGGCTCTGGAGCAGGGCACGGCGGCATGGGAGTGCAGCGGGCGCACGAGCGAGCTACGGCGGCTGGCGTGGTGCGGCGGCATGGAAGCGACGTGGACACGGGTGCGGCGTGGGCACGATGGTGCGGGATGCGTCGGCGAGATGTGCGGCTAGGGCACGGGTGCGGCGATGTCGGCGTGGGCGCTTGCGATGCGGGCTTAGGTCACGGTGGTATGGCGGTTGGGTTATATGGGGTCCCCATGACAGAGTAGAAAAGGAAACGAAAAAGAGTACAAATCCTGTACGTTTTCTACTGACTGGACGCTCCGGTGGCAATGACCAGACACTGCCACCCAGAGTCCGGTCGACTCCAGAGAGGTCCAAAACCCCTCGAGTCGTGACTGGACATGTCCAATCACCACTAACCAGATGCAGCCAGAGTTCGGTCGATCCTGTCTTCGTCTTCTTCGCTTGACCGGACGTAGGATCACATTCTGACCGAATGCAGGGAGAACATTGTTCCAGCGTCCGGTCACTCCTTCGCAGCATGGTTCACCTCCTATGAACTGATCAGACGCTGGACATCAGAGTCTGGTGCAGCATCCGGTCACTCTTTTTCAGCAGATGTTCAAAGTTCCTTCATGCTGCCTGTTCCCAATCGAGTCCCAATTTCAATAAGACCCAAATAAACACCAATTAGGACTGATGTGAGTGATCTCTCTCAAACCCTCAAATTTTTCAAAGTATTTTGCCTTAGGCTATAATTCTTTTTTAAGAAAATAGGTAATAAAAGAGTGATTGAAGAGAAACGTCAAAACAATATTCATGCATATGCAATGCAATAATTGAAAGTACTTCTAGTTGCTTGTCAAGTTTGATCTAAGGTTAAGCTTCTTCACACACTTTTCAGCGGTTATCTTAACCATGTTAGACAAGCCCTAAATGCATTACCAAAAGTTAAACATGTTGTATTTTACAATGCAATGCAAGGGACAACACAAGCTCATTTTCTAGTGAAGTTGCTAAAATCAAGCACATTGAGCTCATTCCTCAACCGACAAAATATTGCCTCATCTAGCGGTTTAGTGAAGATATCCACCAATTGATCCTCGGTCCTTACACCTTCTAGTGAAATATCATTCTTAGCTACATGATCTCTAAGAAAGTGATGGTGGATATCTATGTGCTTGGTATGAGAGTGTTGAACCGGATTATTAGTAAGTTTTACCACACTCTCATTGTCACACAAAAGAGGTGTTTTTTCTAGAACTACACCATAGTCTAGCAAAGTTTGCTTCATGTAAAGTATTTGTGCACAACAAGCACCCGTGATAATGTATTCCGCTTCGGCAGTGGACAAAGCCACACTATTTTGCTTCTTGGAGGACCAAGACACAAGTGATCTACCAAGCAAGTGGCACCCTCCGGATGTGCTTTTTTTTATCAACTTTGCAACCGACATAATCCGAATCAGAATAGCCAACTAATTCAAATATAGCTCCTTTGGGATACCAAAGGCCAATGTTTGGTGTGTGCTTAAGATACCTAAGGATTCTTTTAATGGCAATCAAATGAGCTTCCTTAGGATAAGCTTGAAATCTAGCACACATACACACACTAAACATGATGTTGGGTCTAAATGTGGTTAAATATAACAAGCTACCAATCATAGAGCGGTAGAGAGTTTGATCAACCGTTTTACCTCTCTCATCTAGGTCGAGATGTCCATTAGATGTCATAGGTGTCTTGATTGGCTTACATTCATCCATATTGAACCTCTTGAGAAGATCCTTGGTGTACTTTTCTTAAGAGATGAAAATCCCTTCTCTCATTTGCTTGACTTGAAAACCAAGAAAGAATGTAAGCTCTCCAATCATTGACATCTCGAACTCCTTCGACATCAATTCACCAAAATCTTTGTAAGAATCTTCATTTGATGATCCAAATATGATATCAACATACACTTGACAAATGAAGATATATCCATCAAGCTTCTTGGTGAATAGTGTGGTGTCGACCTTCCCAATTGTGAAGCCCTTCTCAATGAGGAAATCCCGAAGGCGCTCATACCAAGCTCTTAGGGCTTGCTTAAGCCCATATAACGCCTTGGACAACCTATAAACATGATTAAGATATCTAGGGTCTTCAAATCCGGGAGGTTGATCAACATAGACTAGTTTATTTATAAAGGCATTTAAAAATGCACTTTTCACATCCATTTAATATAGTTTTATTTCATGATGTGATACATATGCAAGGAGGATATGAATGGCTTCTAGTCTTGCAACTGGTGCAAAGGTCTCTCCAAAATCCAACCCTTCAACTTGAGAGAACCCCTTTGCAACTAGTCTTGCTTTGTTCCTCACAACAACGCCTTGATCATTTTGCTTGTTGTGGAACACCCACTTTGTTCCAATGACTCTTGCACCTTGTGGTCGCTCTTCAAGAGTCCAAACTTCATTGCGGGTGAAGTTGTTCAACTCTTCATGCATGGCGTTTATCCAATCTGGATCTTAAAGAGCTTCTTCTACCTTAGTAGGCTCAAAGCAAGAGACAAAAGAGTGATGTTCAATAAATGAAACAAGTTTTTGAGATCGAGTCATTACACCCTTTGATGGACTCCCTATGATGAGATCTTATGGATGAGCTTGTAGCAGAGGTGAATTTCTTCTATCAACCACCTGAGGGGGAGGTTGTGGAGCAATAACATCTTGTGCTTGTGTCACCATTTGCTCATGGGGGACATGAGTATCTTCATTTTCTTCTGTCCCATCTTTATCACCATCTTGTGGCACATTTGATGAAGAAGGTGGATTGATCACTTGTATATCATCTTCATCATCTTGTGGCTTGATGTCTCCAACTGTAATGTTCTTCATAGCCTCCCTCAATGGTTCATCCCCTATATCATCAAGATTCTCATGTGCTCCTTAGGAGCCGTTAGATTCATCAAATTCCACATCCTATGTTTCTTCAACCAAGCTAGTGGCATGATTAAATACTCGATATGCTTTGGACTTTGATGAGTAACCAATAAAAAAACCAATATCACAACATCTTTGAAACTTCCCTAGGTGTTGCCGCTTCTTGTAGATGTAGCATTTGCAACCAAACACCCTAAAGAAAGAGATGTCCGGCTTCTTTCCATTGAGCAACTCATAAGGTGTCTTGCCAAGGAACTTTTGAAGGAATAGGCGGTTGGATACATAGCATGCAGTGTTGATAGCTTCCGTCCATAGAGCTTCGGGTGTGTTGTACTCATCAAGCATTGTTCTTGCTAGTGTGATTAATGTCTAGTTCTTTCTCTCAACTACACCATTTTGTTGAGGAGTATATGTTGCGGAGACCTCATGCTTGATCCCAACTTTATCACAATAGGCTTCATTGTTTGTGTTGTCAAATTCTTTCCTATTGTCGCTTCTAATCTTCTTGAGCTTCACTTCAAACTCATTTTGTGCTCTCTTGGCAAACTTCTTGAAGCATGATGCAACTTTGGATTTGTCATGAAGGAAGAACACCCATGTATATCTTGAGTAGTCATCAACAATCACAAGACAATAAAGATTTCCTCTCAAACTCTTGTATGTTGTTGGTCCAAATAAGTCCATGTGAAGGAGCTCTAGCACTCTTGTGTTTGACATGAAAGCTTTTGTAGGATGAGTATTTGCAACTTGCTTGCCGGCTTGACATGCACTACAAAGCTTGTCCTTCTCAAACTTCACATCCTTCAACCCTCTCACCAAATCATTCTTCATTGGCTTCTTGAGTCAGCTCATCCCAACATGAGCAAGTCTTCTATGCTATAGCCACCCAAGTGTTGTTTTGGTGAATAGACATGTCTTCAAGTTAGCATCTTCGGAGGTGAAGTCCACTAAATATAGGTTGTTGTATCCAAATCCCTTGAATATTACTTGATCATCATCTTTCTTGGATACAACCACTTCCTTCTCGGTAAATAGGCATTGAAAGCCAAGATCACACAATTGTCCAATGGATAGCAAGTTGAAACTCAATGAAGCAACATATAGCACATTTGAGATTGAATGATCATTTGATATTGCCACTTTGCCCAATCCTTTAACTTTGCCCTTTGAATTATCTCCAAATTTGATTCTTTCTTGTCCATCTACTTCTTCATCTAGTGAGGTGAACATACGAGGATCACCGGTCAAATGTTGTGTGCAACCACTATCAATTACCCAATGACTTTCACCGGTCTTGTAGTTCACCTACACACAAGAGATCAAGCTTTAGGAACCCAAACTTATTGAGGGCCCTTGACTTTGTCAACAAGTGACTTTGCTACCCAAATTTTCGTAGGCCTATTCTTGTTGGGAGGTCCTAAGAACATAACTTTCATCTTTCCACTAGAGTCCTTTCTAAGCATGTAATGAGCATTGAAAGCAAAGGGTCTAGCATGCTTGGGCAAGGGTTGTGGTGGTGGAGTTTAACACTCATGGGCAAATTGGCCTTCTTGTGCACACTCAAAATATCTCTTTGGCTTTGGCTTTGACTTGTGTTGTTGTTATTGAGCTTGAGCCTTCTTCTCTTGGTTTGCCAAATACCCAATGCCACTTCTATCTATCTTCATAACGGTGTTCATTAGTAGCTCACTTTGAAGATGCTTGACTCTTGTGAAATTGCTCAATCCAATCTTGAGATGCTCTTTCTCCAACTTGAGCTTCTTGTTCTCTTCCTTGAGTGCATCATTATTTTTCTCTTCCTTGAGTTTCTTGTTCTCTTCTTTGAGCTTCTCATTCTCAAGAATCAAATCACCATCATGATCAAGAGTTTCTAGCACTATAGTGTTGGTGGTTTTGAGCTCTTCAAGATCTTTCTTGAGCTTTTCATTATCATGCTTGAGATTGACATACTCATCATTGTTGTCGGTTTCAACCACTTGCTTGCCTTTGCCACTAGATCCTTGCTTAATGCTCTCAACAATTAAATCATCACATGATGTAGCTATATCAATCTTAACAACATCGTTAGTAGCATCATGTGGCTCATTTGATAAAAATTCTTGAGCGATAGCAAGATTATCATGATTGATCTTGAGAGTTGTATATTCTTCTTTTAGCATATTGTGGCTAGTGATGAGCTATTTATGCATCCCCTCAAGTTTATCATGTTTATCTTTAAGCTCTTTTTTAGAATATTTGAGCTCCTTGAGTTTGGATGACATAGCTTCATTTGCTTCTCTAAGCTCAACACTAGCCTTTTCGGCTATTTCACATTTAGCTAAAAGAGAATCATTCTTAGCTTCTAGCTTATCATTCTTAGCTCTAGTCTTTCTAATGATCTTAGTATATTGATTTAGCAATTTTACAAGATCATCATATGAAGGTGATTCATATTCATCATCATCATCACTATCACTATCACTATCACTATCATCATTGTTATCATGGTCATCACCACTACTATCATCATCATTTGGTACCTTCCGTTCACCCTTGGCCATAAGGCATAGGTGTGTAGAGGATGATGGTAGTGGTGTCGGTGAAGATGATGAAGAGTCAATCACAATTGCGGCCACCTTCTCATTATCACTATCATCACCGGATGACCAACTAGATGAATCAATATCCGTGAGCCAATCACCGATGATGTATGCCGTCCTATTTTTCTTCTTCTTGTGGAAGTCCTTCTTCTTGCCATCTTTCTTCTTGTATGGCTTGTTTTTCTTCTTTTCATCTTCATCTTCATCACTTGAGTCATCTTTCTTGCCCTTGTTCTTCTTGTACTTGTCTTTCTTGGGCTTGGTGCATTGATGTGCTAGATGACCAAGTTCTCTACAATTGTAGCAATCCATCTCGGAGATTGGCTTCCTTCTAGTGCTAGTGAAGAACTTCTTTTTCTTGCCATTGAACTTGATGCCACTCTTGTTAAGCTTCTTTAGCATCTTGGCAGTTCTTCTCACCATGAGAGCAAGACTTCAATCATCAACTTCATCATCACTTGAGCTCTCATACTTAATTCTTGCTTTGCCCTTCTCTTGGCTAGCCTTGAATGCTAAGTCTTTGTCTTTCTTCTTGGTAGAGGATGAGCCATCTTGTGGTGTGATGTGCATGTACATCTCATGAGCTTTGATCTTTCCCAAGATTTGAGTTGGTGTAGCGGTGGAAAGATCATCTTGATGAAGCACGGTCACAATATGCCCATATTTATCAATGGGGAGGACACTCAAGATTTTTCTTACAACATCAGAAGTTTGCATTTGAGTGAGTCCAAGCCCATTGACTTCCTCTATAAGAACATTCAAGCATGAGTACATTTCATTAGCACTCTCTTTAGGAAGCATCTCAAAAGAATTAAAATTTTTCATTATGAGATGATAGCATTCCTCACGTTCGCTCTTAGTTCCCTCATGGAGCGCACAAATGTCTGACCATAGTGCATGGGCGTCCTTGTGGTTCCTCACCCGGTTAAATACATCTTTGCAAAGGCCTCTAAATATGGTGTTTCATGCTTTTGCATTCCATTTCTCATAGTTCACTTCATCGCCTTGAAGGTGCGTGGGATCTCGAGGTTTTGGGAATCCTTGTGAGGCGGCTCTAAGTATTCCAACATCTAGAGCTTCTAAATATGCCTCCATGCGGATTTTCCAATAAGGAAAATCATCCCCCTCAAAGATAGGAGGAGGTCCATCCCCGTGAGACATCATTCTCTAGGCGGTTAAGCCTAAATACGTGAGCACGAGGCACTTATACTAATTGAAAGGATCAAGATGCCCAAGAGGGGGGGGGGGAATTGGGCTAATTCTAAAATTCTTTGCAATAATTAAACCCTATGGTTAGCCCACTTCATCCCTTGTGCCTAGAAAGTGTTTCTATTGTTCTACCACATAAAAGTTTTGCAACCTATGTTCTAATCCTACTCTAGCATGGCAATTCTAAGAAAGTAAAGGCAAGAATTGAATTGCTCAAAGTAAATGCTTAAAGTAAAGAGAGAAGGAGAAACGCGGCGATGTTTTGCCGAGGTATCAGAGAGTCGCCACTCCCCACTAGTCCTCATTGGAGCACTCGCGCAAGGGTGTAGCTCTTGATCCGTGCAAGGATCAAGTGCTCTCTACGGGTTGATTCTTCAACACTCCGTCATAGTGAATCACCCACAACCGCTCACAACTTGAGTTGGGTCATCCATAAGCTCCGTCGGATGATCACCAAGCTCCCAATCACCACCAAGCCGTCTAGGTGATGGCGATCACCAAGAGTAACAAGCATGAACTCTCACTTGACCATGACAAGCCTAATGAGAAGGGTGGATGCACACTTTGCTACTCTTGCTTTCACTAATGAGGTCTCTCTCTTGGATTCTCAAATCTCAATCACCTCACTAGGACCTTACTCTTCTAAGCACTCTCAAGGGTGTTTCTTAGCTGTTGGAATGAGCAAAAGTGATCCCTTGAGTGAATAGAGGAAGTATTTATAACCCCTCATTCAAAACAAACCGTTATGTGCCACTACGGGGTGACCGGATGCTCTGGTCAAGGTGACCAGATACTCCGGTCAGTTCTCCCAGCCACTGAGCAGTTAAGTTGTGACCGGACGCTGACCAGCGTTTGGTCAGCACTGATCGGATGCGTCCGGTCACAAAAATTGCCCTCTGGAACCTTACTGATGTTGACCGGATGCTAGGCGTCCGGTTACTTTGCTGCTCAGCATCCAGTCAGTAGCCAAAACCTAACCAGCGTTCGGTCACCACTGACTGGACATGTCCGATCAGGATTCTCCCTCTCTAGAACCTTACTAGAGTTGACCGGACGCTGGCACCCAGCATCCGGTCACATTTCTCTCAGCGTCCGGTTGCAACCAGATGACTTCACCTTGATCAAATGAACTGACCAGACTTTGTTCCAGCGTCCGGTCACACCAGAACCAGCGTCCGGTCAACATTTGACCCTCCATTCACTTCCAACTCACAATCATATGTGAATGAAGTTTGCTCCAATTGATCTAAGGGCTATTTAGGAGCTACCTAGTGCTAGTTTTGACAAGTGTGCACAACACCTAGCCCACTAGACTCACCTAGGTCAAGCTACCAGTCCATACCCCCTTAATAGTACGGCCAAAGGAAAAACAAATTCCTAAACTACTCTAAGTGTCTCTTCAACACCAAACGACACTTAGAACTAGTCCATCCTTAACCTTGTTGTCCATCCTTTGAAAACTGAAATGATTTCCATCGTAGGGGCATGACAACCATGATTGCCCAATCAATTGTCATTACCATGACCTAACATAATTGCATCTACAAAACACACGTTAGTCACAGTAATCTCGTATTGTCATTAATCACCGAAACCCAACTAGGGGCCTAGATGCTTTCACTGCTCACATAGGTACTCATGCCACCTTGCAATGTCTGTCGTTGGTCCCAAACATGGAGGTGTATTCTTCATGGATGGACCTGATGGCACCGGAACGACCAATCTGTACAAGACCCTGCTCGCTACTATACGCAGCGAGAATAAGATTGCCGTGGCAACAACTACATATGGTGTTGCAGCCTCGATAATACCTGGTGGTAGAACCGCCCACTCGTGCTTCAAGATTCCCCTCAATATTGACAATGGGTCCTTGCGCATCTTCATGAAACATAGTGGTATTGACAAGCTACTTCGAATTGCATCCCTCATTACCGATGTTCCCTTTCCAATTTAAGCGAAAGCAATTTCCCATTCGTCTAAGCTTCTCATTATTGATGTTCCCTTTTTCAATTTAAGCGAAAGCAATTTTCCATTTGGCTAAGCTTCGCAATGACAATTAACAAGGCCACTAGTAGATAAACGACTTTTGGTTCGCACTTTTAGTCTCGGTTGTGTTGGGTTCCGGGACTAATGTGAGCATTAGTCCCGGGTCTAAATTTTACAGGCATCAAAGTCTCTTTTATCCCGGTTGGTAACACCAACTAGGACTTAAAGCCACCCTTTAGTCCCAGTTGGTGTCACAAACCCGGATTAAAGGTCTCCCACCTGGGACTAAAAGTCCCCCATGGGTGAATTCAAAAGGAGAGTGCATGGGACTTTGTCAGATGTGGTGTGCAGTTGAGTTGGTAAGGAAGCTGCATGCGAGACAAGGGGTCTTGGATTCGAATCTAACGCACTACAAGAGCGGTCTCCTAGGATTTAAACTATTATTTAGTTCTGAGGATGGGCTTTATTATCGGTTGAGTGACCCAGGACCGTAATCCCGATTGAGAAACCGAGACTAAAACTAGTTGCCAACTGAGATTGAAGCAGGATAAACTATCCCTAACGTCGGAGTGTACTTGCGGTAACCAGTGTTCTCGCATGTCCAGTTACATGTAGCGCTATCAAGAGCCATGATAGGATCAAACATTAGGATCTTGGTCTTACCAGCTATTGAGATGGACATTAAAAAGAGGAAGAGGAAGAAGAAGCTAGCAAAGAGTATATTCACGAAGAATATCGTTTATAAAGAGGTTTTAACTCTATAATACATATTTTACTCCATGTGGTCAACAATACTCTAGCTTTATATATATTAACTATAAAAATATATGCATGATTCTACCAACACAACTACGAGAACTGGAAGGACTACTTAATTGCTGGTGCTTGCCGAGTCAATACCTTAGATGTTGTTAAGAAGATGTGAAACTTAGGTGTGTCGGAGGATACAATTATATTAGAACATAATTGCATAGTTCTAGCCATGCAGAAAATTAAATTTGTAATATTAATGTTTTGAACATCACAACCAAAAAAGATTTTTATAAACACTATTCATACTAGCATTATCATGATATTATATTTTACCCGTGCAACGCACGGGCATTTATCTAGTTAAAAAACGCATTGTCACCCAACAATACCAAGTCTTGAGATCCTTGCACTACCCCAGATCTGGACATCACTATCGGTTCAAAAACCCCCTTCACTGTCGGATTTTGAACCAACTGTGGCATACCGGCAGTGATGGGGGGTTGACATCACTGTCGGTTCTTAAAAACCGACACTAATCTACAGGCAACAATGTTGGTTCCTGGTTCCACCCGACAGTGTCTAGTTGAACAACACTGCCGGTTTGTAGTCCCAACTGATAGTGATGGTTGCATCAAGAGTGTCGGTTCTTGGCTCAAGCCAACAGTGTTGAACAAGCCTACACTGTCGGTTCATGGCTCAAGCCAGCAGTGTTGAGCAAGCCAACACTGTCGGTTCATGGCTCAAGCCGGCAGTGTTGAGCAAGCCAACACTGTCGGTTCATGGCTCAAGCCGGCAGTGTTGAGCAAGACAACACTGTCGGTTTGTTGATAACCGGCAGTGATGGTTACGACAACACTACTGGTTCGGTGCTAACCGGCAGTGATGGCCCGTTCATATTTTATTATTTTATAATTGATTTTAATTTATATTTTTTGTGGAATCGGGTTTTGCTTTATATACGTTATGTAGACGACAGGTCTATCAACATTAAACATTACAAATGTTACGGTTATAGTTCAAATGTTCTTATCAAGATCTCGATCCCTCAAAATAAAAAAGAAATATTCTTGGACTTCATAGATTGTGCAATGCTTCTCGGACTTCTTACAATAATCTGGTGAGCCGCTCTAGGCCATACTGGTCCTTGTACTTCATGGATTGGTCAACAAGATGAATGAGCAGATGCAATGAGATATAAAAGTAAGTCAGTGGGAAATGCATCTCAAGCCTAACGAGAGTTTCGGCTATGTCCTGCTGCAGCTGCTCTAGCGTGGATACATCAATGACCTTTTTTGAGATCGCGTTGAAGAACGAGCAAAGCTTTATGATTGGGGTGCGGACCTTTGGGGGGAGGATACCACGCAGGGCAACAGGGAGCAGCTGGGTCATAATGACATGACAGTCATGGGCCTTCATAGGGCTATAGTTGAACTTGAGTTCTCTCATGTTCACTAGCCTCTTCAGGTTCGCATAGTAGCCCGTCGGGACTTTGAGTTCATTGAAGAAAGAAATAAGCACACGCTTTTCTTCCTTCTTCAATGTCCATGACGCAACCGGAAGTTCGAACTGGCCATTCCCTAGCTCCACGGGATGCAGCTCCTTCCTGATTCCCAAGTGTTGCATGTCCAGGTGTGTGGCTAGTGAATCCTTCGATGTCCCCTCAGTGTCCATCAAGGTGTTAAGAGTGTTAGCGCACACGTTTTAGTGATGTGCATGGGATCAAGACAGTGGCGTACACTCAGAAATGGCCAGTAAGGTAGTTTCCATAATACTGTTTTTTTCTTCCAAACGCTCCCATCAAGCGTTGCTACTACATTGTCCTCCTTCCCAAGGACAACCTCTAGTTTATTGAGTTCTCAAAGTATCGTAGGCCCGTCTCAATATTTTGGAGCTAAGCGTTTCTCAATAGTACCGTTGAAATCTTTTCTGTTCCTGCGGTAAGGGTGATCCTTAGGTAGGAACATACGGTGTCACATATAAACTATCTTTGAGTTATTTGGTAGATTTACCGCATTGGTGTCGTCCAAGCACTCGACACATCCAGTATAGCCTTTTGTCTTCTCTCCGGACAATGAACCTCGACCTGGTAGGTCGGTGATTGTAGCGATAAGTACTTCCTTGATCGTGACATGTTCCTTTTTGTACTTGTCCCAAACATTCGACACACCCTTTTCAAACATCTCCACTATTTCATCGATCACTGGTTCTAGAAACACATCGATGCCATTCCCAGGTTGTCTTGGCCCTTGGATCAGTAGTGGCATCTGGACGTATGATCGCTTCATACAGACCCAAGGTGGAAGGTTGTATATACAGAGCATCACTGGCCAGGTGCTATGATTGCTTCTAACCTAGTTGAAAGGATTCATCCCATCTATGCTCAAAGCAAACCAAAGGTGCCTTACCTCTCCACCGATGTCCTTATAGAACATAGTATTGATAGTCCTCCAATCATGCCCATCGGTAGGGTGCCTCATCATTGTATCTTTCTTACGCTCTTCGCCATGCCAGCGCAACAGCTTAGCTGACTTTGCACATGCAAACAGCCTATGCACCCAGGGAGCTATAGGGAAATACCAAACGACCTTTACAAGACCTCCTCTGGTCTTGATAGAATTTCTAAGATGTAGTAGACTAGCTACTAAATGACCTTCGACACTTCTTTCTCTTGGACAAGCACCCATTGACCACATGGTCGAAGGCTGCAACATATAACAACAATGGTGCCTCCGGATCCAGCACTATTATCATGAGTTTGGTAGCCAAATAGTTTTTGAGTTACCGAAAGGCCTTTGATTGTTCTGGCCCCCATTCCACTTTATCTCTGCCTCTTAAAGCTTTGAAGAATGGGAGGCTATGTTCTGCTGACTTTGAGATGAATCTGTTCAACACAGCTATTCTTCTAGTGAGTTTTTAGACTTCCTTTTTGGTTAATGGTTCCACCATCAAAATTATGGCCTTTGTTTTATCGGGGTTGGCTCTTATGCCTTTGGGTCCTATGATGTACCCGAGCATTTTACCTCAGCTTATGCCAAAGACACTTTTTTGGGTTGAGTTTTAGCTCGGCTTCTCTTAGATTGACAAAGGTTTCCTTTAAATCTGCTATGTGGTCTCTCTCATCCTTACTCATCACCACAATACCATCAACATAAGCTATGATGTTTTTCTATGGCTGGGGGCCAAGGACTGCCTTTGTCATTCTGGCAAAGGTTGATTCAGCGTTTTTCAATCCTTCGGGCATTATTGTGTAACAATAAGTTCCAAAGGCGGTAGTGAAACTTGTCTTATCCTCATCTTCTTTTTTGATCCTGATCTGGTGGTATCTTGAGAAGCAATCCAGGAGAGAGAAATGCTTGCAATCTACTGCCTTATCAATGGAGGTGTCTATTCTTGGTAGTGGAAATGGATCTTTCTTACATGCTTTGTTTAGATCTATAAAATCTATGCACAATCTCATCTTTCCATTTTTCTTTGCCACCAGTACTACATTCGCCAGCCATTCTGAGTACTTGTCCTCTCTGATGACGTTTGCGTTTTACAACCTTTGAACTTTGGCTTTTGCAGCTAAAATTCTCTCCTCCGAAATTTTCCTTTATCGCCGCTTTTTTGGTTTTATTCTGGGGTTGATGTCAAGGAAGTGTTGTATAATGTCCCTAGTGACCCCTTTCAAGTCGGAGGCTAACTAGGTGAAGACGTCTTTATTTTTTGTTAATGTTTTTATGACCTCTGCTTCCTCTTTTTTTGATGGATTGCCTCCCTTCCTGTCTGGAACTGCATCTTTCAATGGGACTATCTTCGTTTCTTCCTGATCCTTGAGATCTATTTTCCCTTCGGCATGTCCGGAGGCTCTGTGGAATTAGTTTTAGCTACTTCGATGGAGTTGATGTTGTGTTGTGACTTGTAGATGGCTCTTTCTATATTTCTTGCTTCCTTTTGGCACCCGTGAACTGTGATGATTTCGTGCAAGGCTAGCATTTTCATACACAGATAACCCATATGAATGGCTGCATTGAATTTGTTTACGAACCCTCTTTCGAAGATGGCATTGTAGGGGTAGTAGAGATCTACTATGTTCAAGGTTACATATTCTGTTCTTGTGTTTTCTTGACCTTCGAAGGAGACCGGGAGGGATATTTTCCTAATGCATCTATCCTTTTCCCTCCAAAACCAATTAGTGGTGAGTCTGATGGCTGTAACTGACTCCTGCTTAGCTTCATCTGGTCGAAGGCATTTACAAAGATAATATCTACAGAGCATCCGGCGTCTGAGAATCCTATTGATTTCCCATCCTACAATGTTGGCCTTGATTACCATGGTGTCGGTATGAGGGTTGCTCTCCACCGCAAATCTTGTTCTGAAATAGTGATTGGCGTCTTCGACCAATCTGTGTAATGCACTGGGCCTTGAACTGCTATGTTGTTGACCAATCTAAGGTGATCCTTCTTCTGCTTCTTAGTTTGGAACTCCATCAAGGAGCCCCCGGCTATAGGCAATATCATGCTGATGGTTGGTAGCAGTGTGTGAGGGTTGAGTTGGTTCTCTGGGTTAGGAACGTTTTTGGGTGTTGCAAGTTGTGCTGTTGGAGGCAGAGGCATTGCCTCAAGCTGTCTATTATGTATTTGGGATGGCTGGTTAGTCTCAATGAATGTTATGTGCGGAGGCCTCGGGTTTATGTAAGTGAGGTTGACCTCTACCCGTTGGTTGTTAGTCAGCCCCTGCTGTTGAGTACTTGGTGTCCATGCGGGTAGGAAGTTTGGGTAATAGGCAACGACTAAAGTGGACGGGTGAATTTGAGCAGAGTTTAGGCTTGGGTAAATTAGGCAGTATTGCTGCTGAGATGCTGTAAAGGTATGGTTCACCTCTCTCGTGAGTTATTGTGGTGGAGGTGGTCGATTTGCTCTGCTTTTGATCCTTTCTTGGGTCTCCTTGGCATCTGGGCAGTCCTTGGTTGTGTGCCCTTTGTTTTCTCCATGAAAGAAACAATACTGCCTTCTTAGCCTTTGGTTTTGGTTTATGTTCCAGTTCTAGTTCCTACCTTGTGTAACACCCAAAAAAATCATTTTCGGAAATAGTATATAATATTGCCTCTTTTATTTAATTTATCATGAATTGTTTAGGTCAAGTAATAATTTTTATGAATATTAAAATCAAATATAAGGCTTTAGAAATTTTTTTGTTGCATTCATGCTAGTGCATAATTTTTGTTTGAGTGCAGGGTTGGTGTTGGGTGGCTTGAATTCAAACTTTGTTTGAATTTGAGCAAGTTTGCAAAAATAGAAAATAAAAAAAAGCTTTTCTTTTCCTTTTTCTCCCTCCCCTCCCTTTTGGCCTAGAACCAGAGCCGGCCCAGCCCCTTCCCTCTCCCTCTTCCTTCTTCGCACACGCGCAACAGCCCACCTAGGCCCGTAGCTACGACCTTCTCAGCCTCCTTCCCTTTTCCCGGGCCCACGCCCGTGTGGTGCGGCTTGTTCCCGCCTGCTAGCGTGCCACCGCCGCTACCAGCCCAGCCCCACTCGCTAGTTTGCCTGCACCCGCTGCCGCCTTGGCCCCACCCATCAGTGGCCGCACCTTTTCCCCTACCTCCAGCCAAACGGCGCTGCTGCCAATTCCGCCTCCCCTGTAACCGCCGTCGCGGTAGTGGCCTTGATGGCCATTAAGCCACCTCCTCTACCCATAGTGGCACACCCGTGGCCACCCACCGCCTCTCACCAGCCTATCAAGCCAAGGCCAAGCGTCCCCTTTCCCGTCACATAGCTTACGACCACCACCCCACCTCTCAGTTGCCATCCTCGATAGCCCGCCGCCGTCGTCGCTATGTCAACGACATTCTGAAGGTGAAGCCTCGCCCGTCCAAAGCAACCCCGTGCCCTTCCCTTTTATTTCACGCGAGCAAAGGCTCACTAGAGCTCTACATATCCCCACCGTCGTCACCCTCATCGCGGCGAGCCTCACCGCCGTTGCTGAGGGCTTGGTCGAGTTCACCGTCGTGCCCACGTTCCTCCGGTGCCGTCCCCTTCATGAGCCTAGGATGGGAGCGCCGTATCGGCTGCTCGCCGGTGAGCCCCGAGCTGCTCCCATGGCGCGCCGCCGCTATGACCATCGCCGGTCCATGGTGGACCGCGAGATCGAGCCCATGCGCGCGGTCCATGACTGTGTCCATGGCCCCAACCAACCCCACCGCGCCGTGTGGCGCCGTGTCGGTGTGCGCCCGGCAGCAGCCGTACCTTTTGCGCTGAGGCACCTAAGTTTTTTTGATATCAACCCGCCATGCATCCCAGTGCAAAGAACCTTAGATTTAGGTCCTATTTTTAGTAGTTTGAACCCTGAGCTCTCTAGTTTTTGTGCCGCGGTCTAGCAGACCTGTTTTTGCTGTAAAACCTCACAGTTTTATGTTTTATCATGTTTTAGGCCTCGGTTTTAGTTAATACGCCCTTGGAAAAATAAATTTAATTGCAGAATTGTCCCTGAAAAGGGTTTTGCTCATGACTTTCTCATTTTAGGTCCGATTAGAGTGATCTTCGCGTTCATCGGTTCATATAAATGAGTAGAATAGTTTTATAAGTGTTTCTCTATACCTTTCTATTGCATGGTGTAATGTTCTAATAGGAATATATCTTTCTTGCATGTGATGATTGCCTGGATATCTTGCTTGGTAATGGTTATGCG
The DNA here is from genome assembly GCF_019320115.1 of Miscanthus floridulus. Classification (NCBI taxonomy): domain Eukaryota; kingdom Viridiplantae; phylum Streptophyta; class Magnoliopsida; order Poales; family Poaceae; genus Miscanthus; species Miscanthus floridulus. The sequence continues at coordinate 67,597,535 of NC_089598.1, read as the reverse complement.
TATAGAGAGCGAGATGTTCAAGGAGTAGGAGTTTGAGGAGCAGTACCAGGATCAAGCTTGTGAGCAAGGCAAGTATAGCCTATAGTTTCCTTGTTACCCAGCAACTTTAATCACTTTTAAACATATGCATGTATCTAATTTGATATACCCTAAGGAGATGCCTAGAAATACTTGATCTATATTCCTTGTTACCTTTGGAAGGTTTGCATAATAGAAGGATAAGTTTGCTACGCTCAACAAAGGCTTAACTGTAATTTTGACTAATGGATTTATGGAATAATGGTTAAAAGATGCTTTTTAGCAACTTAAAGGGGGCTAGAGTATGGGTCTTTTATGCTCTAGTTGCTCTCCATACGGACTATCACTTAAAGAGGCAACCCAAGACATCCATACATCCTTGAGAATCAAAGTGGGCACTGTCTTAGCTGTATAACTAGTTTTCTCTAGCTCGTTAGTGGTTATCGAAAGGCGCAAGAGGGGGGCCTAGGTTGCAGAATGGCTTCTTGCTTGTCAAGATGTGTATTGGGCTGTGGTTAGGGTGTGCCAGTCTTGAAGGGGGCCTCCATTCGCCTAGCTACTAAAACCTCACGGCTACTAACTTATTAGGGTAATTAGTGAAAGACTTCGTAGTGAGACCCTGCCTACTCACCTTGGAAGTGTTAGGGGTCGACGGGCCCAGGGCAAATGGGGATCACAACTCAAGGTGAAAGTGTACAAACTCTACAGAGTTTGATCAAACTGATATATCAGCTATGCTCATGGACACGAGCGGCCTGGATCATTTTTGTATAGCTAGATATGTGGATGGATGGGAGGTAACTTTAATATTGATGTTTATAAATACTCTTCGCATGGCAAAGGGTTTTCTCACTAAGTTAGTAACTTAGGTGTTAAATAAAACATGATCGACTAAAATGCTGACCGCTTTAACCCGTGTCAAGCCTTTGAGCCTTGCATTCCCCCATAGTTATACTTGCTGAGCATGGTGAGCTGACGCTTGTCGTTGTCACCATTGAAAATCCCAGATAACTACCAGATGGAGAAGGCTATGAGGAGTTTCCCGAGGATGTCCAGGACTATTGAGGAGGGCGTACCACCAGTTGGTGTCCACATGGGATGGAGTTTTTATATCTTTTCTATGTATCCATTGTAATAATGCCATTGGCAATGATGTGTAAGACATGATCATGAGATGTAATAAAGTTATAAATGTGGTTCGTGCTATTATATCACTTCAATTTGTATGTATATGTGGTTGTGACTTCCTGGGCCCACATATATTCAATCTGCAGTTTTATTTATAAAACTGGGTGTTACAAATCGATATTAGAGCCGAACTGAATGTAGGATGCTCACCTTAGATAGACTGGACACCCTTTTAAGGATTAAATCCAAAATTTTTGTTGCTTTTGGTACTTTACAAAAAAATTCTGGTACTCTACCTTTGTTCTTTATGAAATTTTCTCAGATCAGACTCATATTTGAAAATTATGTGGATGGCTCGAACCAAGAAGACTGCCCGTAAGAGTACCGGTGGTCGTGTTCCTATTTGTGTAGAGTACCAGCACCCCGAGCCTGAGCAGCAGGTTGGGGTTAGAGACCCTGGTGATGACTCCAGAGACTCTAGCGATGAGTCTTCTGATAGCTCTGACAGCAGCTCTGATAGCTCCCACACCAACCGGGGCTAGGATGAGGACCAGGCTCAGGACTAGGTTGGGGACACGTGTGGTAGAACCTCCTAAATTATAGGGTCCACATGCACCTGTCACTGTCCAATGACCTCTGATGACTATGCATATGTTCCCGGTAACTTAAGAATACTGTCGGGTGTCCTCAGAGAACCCCGAATCATCCATGATTTTCCGAGCAGGATCCCATTATAGAGTCATTGTAGTATTACAACAGTTTATTCATTAATATACATCAGAGTGAAATAGCAAAAGTCTTATAATAACTTAGTTACAAAATAGTTATTTCACAAACTAAGTACGATTATTATTACAAACCATAGTAGTGGAGTGGCATTAGTATCACAAACATAACACACAACGAAAGTGCCCTGCCCAAGGGCCACACATTTACTTATTATCTTCGATTTGAACAACCGTCATGCAGCACGGTCCAAGACAGACCTGTGCATGAGGCTCACCTGCAACAAGGGTCAACGAACCCTAAGTACAAAAGTACTCAACAAGACTTAACCGAAATAACAGTAGATAAGACTCAGGAATGTCGGCTCAGGGATTCAAGGTAAGGCTTTAGCAATAAACAAGGTTCTTTTGCGTAAAAGCTCTTTTAAAAAGATTCTTTCTTTTAACATTTGATCCTTATCAAAACTACATATGAATCTGCCATGATCCGTATTGAGATCATGAACTTCATATCAAACCCTTTCTCAAATCTTCCTCAAGTTCCATTTATTAACTACGATGATGAACAGTGAGTTGAGTCTGCATAACCGAGGAGCAACGACGATTCAAACCGATTATAACCTAGCTGGGGATTCCTAACCACACGACATATGCAGGTCCCTGACCTACATATACCAATCCACCCTCAGATCCTCTAAAACAAGAATGGGTCCGTGCCACCCGAGAATACAGTACTCCACCAATCTAGCCCATTGCCACGTGGGTACACGCTACTCTCGCCATCTCTCCACTCCTAGTGCGTGAGTAGCCATTCTCAACAACGAACATGTCTTAATCGACATAGGTGGAAAGAACCTGCTCACAAGACCTTCATGTCTTGTGACTCCCATACACCGAGTCCACCCGGTCTAGATTTATTACTCCACGTGCTCATTATCTTATGATAACATAAATAACCAGTCGTATCCAAGAAACCATTTTTATCTCGCAGGTGACCGGTAATCACCTAACTTTTATCGTTCTAAGCATGGCTAAGCATAATTAGACATTTTTGGATTGAAACGGTTAACAAGGTTGATATTGAAAAACAAGGATGGTAATGCACCAATTAGGTTTTCACTCAACTCCTAACCACTTAATGCAGTATTGAAAAGCAAAAGCGATGAAAACTTGTAAAATACAAGGTAGGTTTAAATGCATTCGGAGCTTGCCTTGGTTGTCGGAATAATCAGGTTCCATAGACGTTCCACAGGTATCAAATACGACCTCAACAGACGGATTAACTTCCTCAACAACTTGATTGACTACCACATTCTCGCTTTCATTCACTACACATAGTAACAATGCCATGTTTAATATGATGCGAGATATAAAACATGATGTTTGACGATGGATGCAAAAATTAATAACTTGAATACAACTTTCCTTTGCGATATAGTTGCAAACCAACAACTAACTAAACCTTTTCATAACTCAAACACTTACTGTAAGTATCATGAATTATTTTATACTAATGACTCAAGGTCATCACTCAATCCAAAAATCAAACAAAACCTAAGTCATTAAGGTTCACTATTTGCTTTTATGAATTAAATATTTTAATTCAAAATTATGAAATAAATCAACTTCTTCCAATTGAGCTCAAAATTTTTGTGAAGACTCACCATATGATAACTAAGTGGCAAAACAATTTTCATAATTTTTGGATAATTATATAAGCCTAGAAAAATCATGGAAACCCATTTATTAATTAATTTGAGAAATTTTTATCACATTCAAAATGTACCAAAAAATAACATTTACTATTTTTCCTAAATGGTTCACATCACAGAGAGGTCACACAAAATTTTTCATAATTTTTGGAGCTCTAATTAATTCTATACAAAAATAACAAATCACAACACTATTCATTTAATTCTGTAAAAGAAAAATTCCATTTTGAAACCCACGGTCACTGACATCGGGTCCCACATGTCAGCACCGTTCCCCGTGCTCAACAGCGATGACCGCAGTTTGACCGCCGGTATCTCGCCGCCGGTGAGATCCCGGCCACGGTGAAGGTACCAACACATTCCCCACATCACAACGCATCGATTGGTGGCACAAACTAAACCAAATACGACCTAGATCGAGCACGACGCTGGCCATGGTGGCCACGACGGCACGGCTACAACACACTAGCGAAAGGAGGCTAGTAGCGGTTAAGCAAAAGGCCCAGGAAGAATCAGGAGCTCACCCCAAACACACTCGAGCAGAAATCAGGACCGAAGGAGCAACGGAGAAGCGTGTCGTCAACCACAGCAAACACGGCGGTGAAGCTGACGTCGACGGCGGTGTTTCGACGTCTGTAGTGGAGGAACGGAGCAATTAAAGGACCATAGAGCACCAGGGCAACATGGTGAAGATGAAATCAAGATTGAGAGATCGAGAAAGCTACCGGAGCTTGCTGGCCACGGAGAAGCGGGCTCGTCGGTGATGCTGCCGGCCGCGAGGAAGAAGGGCAACACTCAGTGTTTCCTGGTGGAGTCAGGCTTCAAGGATGGGCTAGCTGGGTTCGCAAGGAGTAGGTGAAGCTAGGACACGCTATGCCGAGACTGGAAAGGCGCTACGGCGACGGTGTGAGCTCGACGGAGCAGCGGCGGCGTCGTCGGGAAAAATAGGGGAGAAGAAAAGAGAAGAACGGCGACGGCGCGAGCTTTATAGAGCGGCCAGGAAGCAAGGAGAGGCCATGCAGCAGCCTTCTCACACCAGCGCAAAGCTGAAGGTGGCCACAGGCACGACTGGAAGCCGTCGGAAGGTCGCTGACGGTGAGGTGTCGCCCGAAGACACTGTTCACAATATTTACAGAATTGCCACTCGCCTAATTTCCCAAATTACTCCCAAATTTATATGGTAACTCAAAAATCTCCAAAAATAAAAGTTGTTCCAAATTCAAAGTTATACAACTTTTATTTAATAACCATACCCAAATTATGTCTACATTTTGAAATGCAAGTTAAAAATCAAAAGGGTCACTTTAAGAACATATCGCCTTTTCAAATTACTTCAAAATTTATATAACAACTTAGAAAAGTCCAAAAACAAACTTTGTACAACTTGAAAGGCTCTACACTTTTGTTTTTAGGCTCAACCCCAAAATGTGCTTAGATTTTGAATTAGGTTTTTAGGGTAGAATTTAAATACTAAAAATTAGGGTTTACGGAAATTCCAAATCAATACAAAGATTTTGAACTTGATTCAAACCATACAAGTCAACACATATAACATAAAAGTAACTTGTTTTAGTGGATGCATACCAAAATTTTCACTAACACAAAAATGATGTGCAATGCATATGATGACATGGCATGTTTTAGGGTTTAAAACACCAGAGGTGTTACAATCTTTCCCCCTAAAAGAAATCTCGTCCCGAGATTTAAAGTCTAAGGGTAAGTAATGGAAAAGGAAATGTGTCGAGCGAACACGTTCAAAACATGTCCATAAAACAGCTAAGGTCTCTTTACAAAACATGATTTGTAAAGACAGAGCACAACTAACATTATTCTATATTGACGCAAGAAACTCCGAAAACTTTTCTAGCAAGTAATCTTCGGAGGTGTGATATGGAGGCAAAGAAGTAGAAGTTCTAGAATCAACAGCTTGGCAGTAGCAGCCGACCTCATTTTTCTCAGGGTCAGAACAGCCAGAAAAGGTACTAGGGACAGTCCAACATGGTCAATCGCACCCAATTCTAGAAGAGAACACCACATCAGCAACAACATGGCTAGTATCGTGCTCAAGCTCCCCACTAGATTCAAATAGGCAATGCCCCAATGAAAAATAACACCCCAATGCAGCAAACAACAAGTGTTTTGTATGTGGTGAGACATGACACCTTTCTTATAGCTGTCCAAAGAGAGTGGCTCAAGGCCATCAAGGGCAGACAAGCAATCAGAAGATGAATGCTCACACTCCTAACAAGGAAGGACAACATAACTATGTTAGGGGAAAGGTGAACCATGTGACTTCAGAGTCGGCTCAGGATGCACCAGACGTGGTGATTAGTACGTTTCTAGTCAACTCCCATTTCGCTTCAGTTTTGTTTGATTCAGGAGCATCACATTCCTTTATATCTGCACAATTTGTGAAGAAACATACTATGCTCATGCACACCATGAAGAAAACTATGCTAGTTAGTTCACCTGGGGGGTGAGATGAGGGCAACATTGATGTGTCCTAAAGTTAAGTTTGTCATAAGGGTGGTAGAGTTTGATGCAGACCTCATAATTCTAAATTCTGCCTGTTTAGATGTGATTTTGGGAATGGATAGGTTAATTGCACACAAGGTAGGGATTCAATGTGAAACTAGAACCATACTTCTAGAAACTAAGATGGGGGAAATAATTGAGTTTAAGGCAAGGACACTTGTTTTGGGGGTTAGTGAAGTTAATTAGATGAAGAGTGTAGTTGTTACTGATATTCTGATAGTGAATGATTTTCCAGATGTATTCCCCAACGATTTGCTAGGTATGCCACCTAAACAAGAAGTTGAATTTATAATAGAACTTTTGCTTGGCACAACACCAATAGCAAAAAGTCCTTATAGAATGGGGGTTAATGAGTTAGAAGAACTTAAGAAGCAGATAAGAGAGCTACAAGACAAGGGGTATATACACCCTAGTTCCTCACCTTGGGGAGCACCCATCTTGTTTGTGGAGAAGAAGGATGGATCACAGAGAATGTGCATAGATTATAGATCACTTAATGAGGTGACTATTAAGAATAAATACCCATTACCAAGAATCGATGATCTGTTCGATTAGTTGAGAGGTGCTTGTATATTTTCCAAGATTGAACTTCGATCCAGGTATCACCAGCTGAGAATCCACACGTCTGACATTCCAAAGAATGCTTTCACAACTCGATATGGACTTTATGAATTTACAGTTATGTCTTTTGGGTTGACAAGTGCCCCAGCATACTATATGTATTTGATGAACCATGTTTTTATGGAGTACCTTGACAAATTCATGGTGGTATTTATAGATGATATTCTGGTATATTCCAAAAATGAAGAAGAGCATGAAGAACACTTGAGGCTAGTGCTATAGAAACTCAGGGAACATCAGCTTTATGCCAAGTTGAGCAAATGCGAGTTTTGGTTGAGAGAAGTGTTTTTCCTTGGGCATGTTATTTCAAATGGTGGAGTGGCTGTTGATCCAAAGAAAATTAAAGATGTGTTGAGTTGGAATCCACCCATAGATGTGAGTGAGATATGAAGTTTCCTTGGTATGGCTGGATACTACCGAAGATTTATAGAAGGGTTCTCAAAGCTTGCGAAACCAATGACAGCTCTACTTGAAAACAATGCTAAATTTGTATGGTCAGAAAAATGTCAGGCCAGTTTTGAGGAGTTGAAAAAGAGGTTAACCACAACCCCAGTGCTAGTTTTGCTAGACATATCTAAAAGTTTTTCAATATATTGTGATGCATCTAGACAAGGTTTTGGCTATGTTCTTATGTAAGAAGGCAAAGTTGTTGCTTATGCATCAAGACAGTTAAGGATGCATGAGTTGAACTATCCAACACATGACCTGGAACTGGCAGCAGTGGTGCATGCATTGAAGATATGGAGGCATTACTTGATAGGACATAAGTGTGAAATTTACACTTACCACAAAAGCCTAAAGTACATCTTCACACAGTCATACTTGAATTTGAGACAATGCAGATGGCTAGAGTTAATCAAAGATTATGATCTCGAGGTACGTTATCATCCTAGGAAAGCAAATGTGGTAGCTGATGCTCTTAGTCGAAGGAGTTATGCTAACATGGCTTATATGTCCCAACTTCCAAAGGGGTTATGTGAAGACTTTGCTCTAATGAATTTGTCAATAGTGGCTAACACCATGGAATTGGAAGTGGAACCCACCCTAGAGCGTGAAATTCGCAAGGGGCAATTGGAAGATGAGAAAATCAAGGAAATTGCTAAGAACATTGTAATTGGAAAAGCTTCTAGGTTTCATCTGGATGATCACGGAACTGTGTGGTGTGGAAAAAGGATTTGTGTACCTAATTCCAAGTCGATCAAGGATATGATACTAAGAGAGGTTCATAATTCAGCTTACTCTATACATCCAGGAAGCACTAGAATGTACCTTGACCTTAGACAGAGGTATTGGTGGTATGGAATGAAACGAGACATAGCAGAATATGTGGCTATATGCGATACATGTCAGAGAGTCAAGGCTGAACACCAAAGACCCGCATGATTACTTCAACCCATGATGATTCCAGAAAGGAAGTGGGAAGAAGTGGGTATGGATTTGATAGTAGGCTTACCTCATGATGAGGACATGACCTCCATGCATATGACCATGCTTGGAGAACCATATGGAGACCAAGGAGATCAGCGAGGGTGTCCAAGTCAAGAAGGAGGTCCGAGGCTAATTCGGTTCGAGTCCCCAAGGTGGAGGCCCAAAGCAACTCAAGTTCGAGTCTGTCTCGGGTTCCAGGACCAGTCTGCCTTAAATTGGTGACCCAAGACGCATCCGGACTCCGTTTTCAATGATCCATATATGGATGGAAAGCTAATTGGATAAGGAAGCCAACCCAATTGGTCTCATGACAAAATACCTTCGGAATCAATAGGAATCGTCAAAACAAGTCAGCATCCAGAATCTACTAGGGTGCTACGACACCGTCTTTTGATCTGTTGGACCGTGTATCGTGTTTGGGCCCATTAGGGGGTGCGTCCAGGGGGGTGACGCCCAAGACTCTATAACTAGCAGTTGTCGCTCTCCTTAGGGTTTGAGTTTTGTTTAGTTCTTGATTTCCTCGTGAAACAGACATCGTTTTGCTGCAACTGTGCCGCCAAGGCTGCTTGCTGTGAACCATGGCCCCAGTTCTTGATCTTGTTCGCCTGTGGTGATTAGTCCTTTCGAATAAAGACTTGAACTCCTTCTTATTTTCATCAGCCTCATATTTATTTGCAATTTCAGATTGTGTTCATCCCATTCTTGCTTATGTTCTCGATTCGCTTGCAGGAAAGCCTTCTCGGTGAGGTCAATCGTGTTCGCGTGGTTGATAACCAACGGAGCAGTGGTGTAATGGTTGCGGGGGTCCGAATTAGTCTTGGTTCGAAGCCTAGATCATGAACGTCGAGTCTCCACCAATCGACGCTATCATACCTTTCAGAAGATCGGGCCTAGTCTACATCAAGTGGTATCAGAGACCTTGTTGCCGTTAGGTATAACTTTGTTTTCCCCTTTAGATTGCTACTGTTTTTGTTTTACCTATAGTCCACAAAAAGCCCAAAAAAATATACACTATCACATATCTCTAGTCCTATAGCCCCATTGTGCCTTTGCAATTTTTTTAATTTTAGTTTGCTTTACTGAACTGTCGTCCCTCGCCGCGTCTTAGTGTTCGTTGTGTTCTGATCTTGTTCTTGGTCTAGTGTCAAGTCTTGTTTCCTAGTGTGGCTTGCATCAGATTGATCTCTAGTTTTTCTTTGGATCTAAAATTTTCATGGAGTGGGTTACGTGATTGAGTTTGGTTTGTCTAGCAATTCCTTCTACGGCTTCCTTGGTTAAGTATTTTTCTTCCATGGTGGAAATATCTAAAGTCTAATCTCTTATGTGTGGCACTTTTGTGAGATAAAAAACATAAAACAAAGAAAAAGGCAAAGAGGTGCAAAAACCAAAAGAAGGAAAAAAAGCCGCACCTAAAAAAAAGAAAGAGAAAAAATAAAGAAGGAAAAAAAAGTTCAGAAGTGCTTGCATCCTTTTGAGTCCTTGTGCTGAGTTGTATTGTATTGCTTGCTTGAACTAGGTTCAGGACGAGTTTAGGCTAGCGACATAGACTAGCTTGGGACTACTTTTCAATCTTGCAATTTCTGAATTAAATTATTGCTATTCCTTGCTACTATATTGTGCCTGTCCAAGCTCCACTTCTTCTAACCAAGTATAGGTTCGCCTTGCAACTGTTACACTCAAGCTACAACGGTATCACAGTCACCGACCGATTGCACCGCCTGTTGCTTTGGTAAGAACACTTGTAAGACCATGGTAAGACGCTTGAGAGTTGAGTGTCTTGTTTTTCCTTGTCCACAACCTAAGTAGTTGGTAGGGATAATACTTTTGTGTTGTCTTTTGCTGTCTTCTAACAATGACAGGTTGTTCGTATCCACCTATTTATGATGGTATAGGTGCTGATGAGTACATGGAGTGGGAAATTGCCATAGATAACATATTTGCTACTCGCTTTATGTGTCCAAGGAGGAAGGTAAAAAATGCAGCTAGTGTTTTGCGACATTCTGTTTTATCTTGGTGGGAGTCTTTAGATCCTTTTGATAAACCTCAAACTTGGAATGATATGAAACATCTTATGAGAGAAAATTTTGTTAATCCATCTCTTGTAATTAATTCAAATAATGAGGTGCATCAACTAGATCAATCTCTTGTTATTCCTCCTGCTATGCCTAACCTTTTGTAGGACAATGTACAAAAGAGCGAGGATGACGTGACAAAAAAGGAGATGCTCACAGCCTCATGTGAAAATTCAGAACCATCAACTATTACTCCTGCTGAACATGAGAGCAAAGGTAATGCCCATGATGCTAAACTCACGGAAGGTGAGAGTTCTCTTGATGTGCTGAATTTTTTCACCAAACATGCTATGATAGAGCAAATTTTAGTGGAGCCTTCACTTGATTTACCTTTGTCACAAGATGATTTGCTTGATGTTTCTTGTGATGAAGATGACTTGCATGATGATATTTATGTTATACCTATGCAATCATTGAAGAATGATCATGATATATGTGTGCTGAAATCGAGCACTTGTGCTGAAAATAGACTTGTTATTCATAATGCTAGTGAAGTTGATGAACTGAAATTGTTGTCTTCTTTAAATACTTTGGGTTACATTGAATTTGATGTTTCGTGTAATCTTAGTTCTTTAGAGGAGAAATTTTATGCATATGCTGATTTGCCATGATTCTCTAGACATACATATCATGTTTTTGGTAAATATAACAACCAAGGGCAATATTTGATACAACGAGTTTACATTTGTATAAATCCGAATTCTCCTTTTGTTGTACAAATTAATGATCAACTAGAGGATAGTAGAATCAACACTGTTGTTATGCCATATTCCTCTAGTTTTGCTTTTCGAACACAAGTGGAATCCAGAGAAAGGGAGCATATATTTCTTGTTAGTACTAATCGTTTGCAGGATAGTATTGGCAAAGATTGTGTGTATTTCAATCGAGCAGACTACATGTCTGTAGGACAAGGCATGCTACAAAACTAGACATGTGGTCATATTCTTTCTCACAACATTGTCCATTCCTATTATTTTGGAAACCTCATTTGTCCTCATGTTGTGCAGGATCGACTTCAAGCAAAATCGACGCCGAGGATGGCTTTTCATCAAGAAAGGGAGGATGATGAGGACATGACCTCCATACATATGACCATGCTTGGAGAACCATATGGAGACCAAGGAGATCAGCAAGGGTGTCCAAGTCAAGAAGGAGGTCCGAGGCTAATTTGGTTTGAGTCCCCAAGGTGGAGGCCGAAAGCAACTCAAGTTCGAGTCTGTCTCGGGTTCCAGGACCAGTCTGCCTTAAATTGGTCACCCAAGACGCATCTGGACTCCGTTTTTGATGATCCACATATGGATGGAAAGATAATTGGATAAGGAAGCCAACCCAATTGGTTTCACGACAAAAGACATTCGAAATCAACAGTAATCGTCGAAACAAGTCAGCGTCCAGAATCTGCCAGGGTGCTGCGACACCATCTTTTGGTCCGTTGGACCGTGTATCGTGTTTGGGCCCATTAGGGGGCGCGTCCAGGGGGGTGACGCCCAAGACTCTATAACTAGCAGCCATCGCTCTCCTTAGGGTTTGGGTTTTGTTTAGTTCTTGATTTCCTCATGAAACAGACATCATTTTGCTGCAATTGTGCCGCCAAGGCTGCTTGCTGTGAACCAGGGCCCCAGTTCTTGATCTTGTTCGCCTGTGGCGATTAGTCCTTTCGAATAAAGACTTGAACTCCTTCTTATTTTCATATGCCTCATATTTATTTGCAATTTCAGATTGCGTTCATCCCGTTCTTGCTTGTGTTCTCGATTCGCTTGCAGGAAAGCCTTCTCGGTGAGGTCAATCGCGTTCGCGTGGTTGATAACCAACAGAGCAGTGGTGTAACGGTTGCGGGGGTCCGAATCAGTCTTGGTTCGAAGCCTAGATCATGAACGTCGAGTCTCCACCAATCGACGCTATCATACCTTTCGGAAGATCGGCCCTAGTCTACATCACCTCATACACAAAAATGGTATGACTCATTATGGGTAGTTGTGGATCGACTAACCAAGGTGGCACATTTCATTCCTGTCAAGACCACATACTCAGGAGCCAAGCTAGCAGAATTGTATATGGAGAGAATAGTGTACTTACATGGTGTTCCAAAGAAGATAGTTTCTGACAAAGGGACACAATTCACCTCACAATTCTGGCAGAAGCTCATGAATCCATGGATACGAAGCTAAATTTTAGTTCAGCTTATCATCCTCAAACAGATGGACAGACAAAAACAACAAATCAAATCCTAGAAGATATGTTGAGGGCATCTGCATTATAGTATGGTACTAGCTAGGGCAAAAGCTTATCGTATGCAGAATTTTCATATAACAACAGCCATCAAAAGAGTTTAAAAATGTCACCTTTTGAAGCATTGTATGGCAGAAAGTGCAGGACACCACTATTCTGGAACCAGGTAGGGGAACGACAAGTGTTTGGCCTAGAGATCCTGAGGGAAGCAGAAAAACAAGTGCAAACAATTAGGGAGAATCTGAAAGTAGCTCAATCAAGACAAAAAAGCTATGCAGATACTAGGAGAAGAGATTTGGAGTTTAAAGTTGGTGATTATGTATATCTCAAAGTGTCACCATTGAGCGGAATTAAGAGGTTCCATGTTAAAGGGAAGTTATTACCAAGGTATGTGGGACCCTTCAAAATCTTGGATAGAAGAGGAGAGGTTACTTATCAGCTGGAATTACCAAAGAATCTATCAGGAGTGCACAATGTGTTTCATGTGTCATAGCTCAAAAATTGTTTACGTGTGCCTAAAGAACAGTTTCCCTTGGAGGAACTTAATATCAAGGAAGATCTCACATATACTGAGTGTCCTATCAAGATCTTGGAAGTAGCGAAAAGAATCACTCGGAGTAAGATCATCAGAATATGTAAGGTTCAATGGAATGTGCACTCTGAGGATGAGGCAACATGGGAAAGAGAGGAAGATCTAAAATTAAAGCATCCCCATCTTTTTCAGTCTTTTGAAACTCAAGGGCGAGATTCATCTTAAGGAGGGTAGGTTTCTAACACCCTAAAAATCATTTTCGGAAATAGTATATAATCTTGCATCTTTTATTTAATTTATCATGAATTGTTTAGGCCAAGTAATATTTTTTATGAATATTAAAATCAAATATAAGGTTTTAGAAACATTTTTGTTGCATTCATGCTGGTGCATAATTTTTGTTTGAGTGCAGGCCTGGTGTTGGGTGGCTTGAATTCAAACTTTGTCTGAATTTGAGCAAGTTTGCAAAAACAAAAAATAAAAAAGCTTCTTTCTTCATGCGCATGTAGCAGAGCTGGCACAACCCCTTCCCTCCCCTCCCTATTGGCCCAGAACCAGAGCTGGCACAGCCCCTTCCCTCTCCCTCTTCTTTCTTCATGCGCATGTAGCAGCCCACCTAGGCCCGTATCTGCGGCCTTCTCGGCCTCCTCCCCTTTTCCCGCACTCGCACCCGCCTTGGGCCTGCTCGGCACAATGCGCCCGCTCTTGCGTGGAGCGGCCTACTTCCGCCTACTAGCGCGTCGCCGCTGCTGTTGTAACACTCTAGTATTAAGCATTGTATTTGGCACTTGCATTTCATGAGCACAAGCATCATCCAAGCATTCATGACATATGAAGTTTCATTTCATTCACCTTAGACACATGTATATGCTTGTGATCATGTGTGACCAATGCAAAAGGTGGTTGTGAGGTCGCAAAAACACCTTAGACACATCTAGGATGGAAAATGGAACAATGTTTGTATTCATGACATGGGACAAATTTGCTTCTAAGTCCTAGTTTACTCAAAACTTCATTTTACATGATACTACTTTAACTAGAGTTGAACTATAGCATAGAGTGTTTGCATGGTAGTGCACCCTTAATAAAAGTTGTAGTTCTTGACATGGGTAACAAACTTTATTTAAGGGTCATGAGCTAATTCAGTTCCTAACATGGTCAAATAGGGTTTCAAAAAGTCAAATTAATGCTGTTGTAACAGAAAATTTTTGCTGTCCTAACTGCTTTTCTGTTTCAAAGTAGCCCACTTTGGAGCTTTGTAATTTGAAAACCAGCTCAAATTGGACCAAACTCTTTTAACAAAAGTTGTAGATCTCATGTAGCTCTTCATTTTGTATTAATGAAGTTTTCACAAACTCGCCACAGTTTAAGAGATCTAGAGGCTCAAAGTTCGTTGTTTCAATCGGCTGAATCGGCACAACCAATTTCAAACTTGGCGTCATGGCCGACCGGTGCTAGCTCCCTTCCACCACATGGCGTTGCATGCATGGCCATGTCCCCACACTGCCATGTCAAAAGCCGAGGCCGGGTGCTCGCTCACTCTCTCTCATGTGTTCACTTCCACTCGCCCTCGCTCTCGCTTCCTCTCGTGTGCGCCGAAGCGGAGCAACACACCGTGCCGCCACCGCATCGTCGCCGGCCAAGCACGTCACCATCGTAGCACCACCACCCAATCCATCTCACATGTAGCTCTGCTGTGTCGCCCTCTACCCCATTGACCCGCTAACAGCACTAGTTGAGCACAGTTGAGGCCACATTGCGCATTGCCATCGTCACCATGGCCATAGAGCACCGCCGAGCTCGAGCTCGCCCATGGCCAGCCACCACTATTGCTCCTCAGACCTCCCTCCACTTTGGTCCGTCGTCGCTATAGGTCATAGATACTACAACCGCCGCTCGTTTAACCGCTACCGCCTCAACAGCACGGGAACACACAATGGTGCCGTGTGCATCTGCCATGGCCGTGAGCTCAAGCTTGCCGTGGCTGACCCTGACTAGACCCTGTAATCCCCCTCTAGCATGTGTTTCTGCATTGCCATGAACCCTAGCACTATCCCTGAAGATGGAGACTTGCATTTGGCAGCCATCTCATCGGAATGGTGACCTCACCGTCGCCGCGCTCGTGTCGCCGTGCAACCATGCACGTGGCCGGAGCTCACCGCTGCTTCACCGTAGCTTAGACCTAGACCTAGAGCTCCGCTAAGACCTCCTGACGCCGTAGCCCCGCTCGCCTGGCCATGTCATGCCCCCACCACGCGCCGCCGCTGAGCCACCATGCTCATCTGCAAGGTAGCTCCGGTGATCCGCCGAGCCAACCGAGGGTACCATTAGATGCGGCAGAGGGTGGGGAACACGATC
This sequence comes from Miscanthus floridulus, assembly GCF_019320115.1. Classification (NCBI taxonomy): domain Eukaryota; kingdom Viridiplantae; phylum Streptophyta; class Magnoliopsida; order Poales; family Poaceae; genus Miscanthus; species Miscanthus floridulus. The sequence goes on along the minus strand of NC_089598.1, from coordinate 67,582,177 downwards.
GTGGTGACCTCGTCGATGAGCTCTCACCGGTCAACCACCGCCCCTACTCTGTGTGTGTGACATGTGGGGCCCGTTGACCGTGGAACCCAGCTGTCTGTCTCTAGGGTACACTAAAACTGGGTGCACGTAGCGATTTAAGTTTTAAATGTTTTACTTTATTCTTTTTTAGAAATTGATTCAAACTTGCAAAATTTATATCTAGAGCTAGGAGTCTACAAATTGAGTGAACCAAATTTTATTGGATTCATCTTGATGAGTACTATCTGTTAAAAATATGAAACTTGATAAATGCTACCATTTTGTACCCTGTTTCAATTATTTTGTTTATGCCTATTAATCTTGAAAAATGCATAACTTAAGTTTGGTATATCTAAAAATATGATTCCAATTTTGTTAGTCATGTCTTGACATGTTGTAGCTAAGAAAAACATGAAACCAACAGTTAACATGCTTGGTATATGATTTCTTATTTTAGCTTAATTAAATGCTAATTCATGTGAAATTAATTGTGATCAAATTAGGTAATCTATGGACATGAATTAATTTCATAGTATGCTGATGTTATGGAGAATGTGAGAAAAATATAAAATCTGTTGCTTGACACTATTCACTATACTAGGTATATTTAAGTAGAATTATGCCATGCAACTTGTCATTTTTGTAGAGGCTGCCATACATATCCAAATGGACTAAAATTTTAACAGAGGTCTCTTGAGAGCATGTTTAAGCTACTGTAATTTTTCCTGAATTTTTTGTGCAGTAGAAGTAGCAGTTCCAATTTTCATCTAAATTAAATAACTTATAAAGGCTTATATACAATTGATTTAGGTCCAACCCTTGTACCTTTCAACGTGTTGGTGATGTATATAATCAGTGGGTACATTTGGTTGTGACCAATTTTGATTGAGCGTATACAGTTATATATTATTGCTCTCTAATTCGATTGCATCTAGTTTTTGAGTTGTTTGCTTTGTATTAGCATGATGCTTGTTAAATTAGGTGATTAGGTTAATTAAAATAAGTTGTTAACTGCAGCTCATATACATCTTAATGATGATGAGCAACTCTATCTTAGATTGTTAGAGCATGGTGAGTGTATGTTTCTTGTACTAGAGAAGAGATATACACCTACCTAGTAAAAATAAAGTTAATCTTGTCATCACCATAGTATTGGTTGTTAAGTACGTGTATGTGTATGCATTGCAGCATATCCTATCATCAATATCATCACCTATGCATTCTTTGTCTCTTATTGCGCACTCATGCATATAGGATCGCCAGCGGGAATAACACTATTGGAATTCAAAGCAGTGGAAGAAGAGGACCAGGAGGCACCACAGCAAGTAGCTCTAGCCAGTGAAGAGCAGGCCCTAGTGGAATTACCGGAGTGCCCAGATCGTAGGCCTACCTCTTTTCTGAAAGACAAGCCCCAAAGCATTCTAAGCCTCCTATGTTTTACAAATATTAACTTCAGTCCTTTTATATTTGATGCATTAGGTTATAGGAGTTGATTGGAAACTCTTGATGCATATAATTTCCTTGTCCAGACATATACCTTGAACCATGTGTAGGTCTAGGATCAAATATATGCTTAGCTCGGTAGAAGTCAGGTGATTTCCTACCACCTGCGAGAGGTAGGTGAATGTCTAGTCACGGTTGGCTATAATTGCTATCGTGGAAAAGAACCATGTGACGAGGTAAATGGAGGCCGAGCAGAGTCTAGGTTGTAGGTTGACACTTGTGATTCCGTCTGAGGGTTCCGTCTGAGCCGCTTAAGGACCGCAGCGTTGAAGGCCATCTTGTCATTTTGAACGCATGCCTATCACTTAGCTGGCCAGATAACTCTTTCGACCATGAAGCCGAGTAGCTCAACTCAAGTCGGGCACCGTTCTATGAAAGTGCGCACTCTGGATGATAGTAAGGATGTGTAGGGAGCCAGATGTGATCCCAAGGCTAGGCATGGCCTGAACGTCCTGGCAGCTGGTTATCCCTGATTGTATGGCGCTGATCGAACCCGTGAAATATGGACCTAAATTATACTAAAGGTGACCTAAGACTACCTTAGCGTAGGTATGTATGGGTTTGTGTTAGGAATAACTACTCAGCTAGTTACAATCAATTCGAATCGCCATCTCCCTGGATAGTAAGAAACTTGATGAAGCCCCTTCATCATAGTCACTTGATCAAATGTGATGGTTATGAGGAACGTGCAAATATTATACCGGATATGGTCACTATTGTTTGCTTGATCTAAAATTAAGTGATTGCTCTAGTATAAGTGCCAACTTAGACATGCTTAATTTTAATAAGTATAACTTGTTGCTTGAATAACTAATCTGATCAAAATATATATTACTTCCACTTTTACACAAAATGTTGTCAAGCCAACTCCACTTATAAAGCATTGCATGATCCTTGGTGTCATTTTATTTTTGGTTTATGACACGTAATTCTAGCTGAGTACCTTCTCGGACTTAGGGTTTATTTCCCACTTGTTGCAGATGGTACTATATTGCATGGGTACTGCAAGAATTGCTTCTCTCCAGCCGTGGACGAGGAGTAATGCCGCAAGCAAGGCTCTTCTATGTGGTCTTATCTATGATGCTTTTGTTGGACTTGATCATGAACTGGCATGTATTTAAACAAGTATGTGATGATGGTTTTAAAACTATATTGCTTCTGCTACTACTTTATTTGAACTTGGGTTGTAATAACTCTTTCCGTACTCTGATATATGTTGAACTCCTTGTGAACTTATGTAACATGTGGCTTGTATATTGAATCATGTATGATCTTGGTTGTATGTTAGATTATTCAAGATCCTTCATGATACTCGACACACTACCGGGTTTATATGTGCTCAAGTATGACACTGCGGCCGCTTCGGTGGTTGCCATTATACTTGTGCTCTTATAAATTAGTCGGTTCTACCATAGCTACCAGCCCAGCCCCACTTGCCAGTGCGCCCACACCCGCTGCCGCCATGGCCCCACCCGTCAGCGGCAGCACCTTTTCCCCTACCTCCAGCCAAATGGTGTCGCTACCGTTTTCGCCTCCACTATAAACGCCATCATGGTAGTGGCCTTGATGGCCATTGAGCCACCTCCTCTTGCCCTAGTGGTGCACCCATGGCCACCCACCGCCTCTCCCCAACCTATAAAGCCAAGGCCAAGGCATCCCCTTTCTTCCCCTTTACTGTCCCGTAGCTCACCGCCACCGCCCCACCTCTCGGTTGCCATCCCTGGCAGCCTGCCGCCATCAACGCTGCGTTGACGACCTTCAAAAGGTGAGGCCATGCCCGTCCAAAGCAACCCTATGCCCTTCCCTTTTAATTCACGCAAGCAAAGGCTCACCAGAGCTCTTTATCTCTCTCACAGATCCCCACTGCCATCACCCTCATCGCGTTGAGCCTCACCGCCGTTGTCGAGGCCTTGCTCGAGTTTGTTGTCATGCCCATGTTCCTCTAGTGCCTTCCCCTTCGTAAGCCAAGGCTAGGAGCCCTGTATCGGCAGCTTGCAGGCGATCCCCGAGCCGCTCCCATGGCGCACCGCCACAGTGACTACCGCCGGTCCATGGTGGACCGCGGGACCGAGCCTAAGCGCGTAGTCCACGGCCATGTCCATGGCCCCAACCAACCCCGTCGCACCACATGGTGCCGTGTCGGCATGCGCTCAGCAGCAGCCATACCTTTTACCCTGAGGCCCCTAAGTTTTTTGGATATCAACCCGCCTCCATCCTAGTGTAAAGAACCTTAGATTTAGGTCCTATTTTTAGCAATTTGAACCCTGAGCTCTCTAGTTTTTGTGCCCGCATGAAAGGATCAAGATGCCCAAGAGGGGGGGGTGAATTAGGCTAATTCTAAATTTCTTTGCAATAATTAAACCCTACGGTTAGCCCACTTCACCCCTTGTGCCTAGAAAGTATTACTAATGTTCTACCACACAAAAAGTCTTACAACCTAAGTTCCAATCCTACTCTAGCATGGCAATTCTATGAATGTAAAGACAAGAATTGAATTGCTCAAAGTAAAGAGAAACGAGAAACGCGACGATGTTTTGCTGAGGTATTGGAGAGTCGCCACTCCCCACTAGTCCTCATTAGAGCACCCACACAAGGGTGTAGTTCCCCCTTGATTCGTGCAAGGATCAAGTGCTCTCTACGGGTTGATTCTTTGACACTCCATCGCGGTGAATCACCCACAACCGCTCACAACTTGAGTTGAGTCATCCACAAGCTCTGTCGGAAGATCACAAAGCTCCCAATCACCACCAAGCCATCTAGGTGATGGTGATCACCAAGAGTAACAAGCATGAACTCTCACTTGACCACAACAAGCCTAATGAGAAGGGTGGATGCACACTTTGCTACTCTTGCTTTCACTAATGAGGTCTCTCTCTTGGATTCTCAAATCTTAATTAGCTCACTAGGACCTTGCTCTTCTTGGCACTCTCAAGGGTGTTTCTTAGCTGTTGGAATGAGCAAAAGTGATCCCTTGAGTGAATAGAAGAAGTCTTTATAACCCCTCATTCAAAATGAACCGTTATGTGCCTCTACAGCGTGACCGGACGCTCTGGTCAAGTTGACCGGATGCTCTGGTCAGTTCACCTACCTCTATGCAGTTTAAGTTGTGACCGGACACTGGCCAGCGTCTGGTCACGAAAACTGCCCTTTGGAACCTTACTAATGTTGACCGGACTCTGGAACCCCATCGTCCAGTCACTTTGCTACTCAGCGTCCGGTCAGTAGCCGGAACCTGACCAGCGCCCGATCAGCACTGACCGAACATGTTCGATCAAGATTCTCCCTCTCTAGAACCTTATTGGAGTTGTCCGGACTCTGGCTCCCAGCGTCCGGTCACTCACCTCTCAGCGTTTGGTCATATCCAGACGACTTCACCTTGATCAAATGAACTGACCGGACTCTGTGCCAGCGTCCGGTGACACCGGAACCAGCGTTCGTTCAGCATTTGACCCTCCATTCACTTCCAACTCACAATCATATGTGAATGAAGTTCGCTCCAATTGATCTAAGGGCTTTTTAGGAGCTACCTAGTGCTAGATTTGACAAGTGTGCACCACACCTAACCCACTAGACTCACCTAGGTCAAGCTACCCTTAGAACTAGTCCATCCTTAACCTTGTCGTCCATCCTTTGAAAACCAAAATGATTTCCATCGTAGGGGCATGACAACCATGATTGCCCAATCAATTGTCATTACCATGACCTAACTTAATTGCTTCTGCAAAGCACATGTTAGTCACAGTAATCTCGTATTGTCATTCATCACCAAAACCCAACTAGGGGCCTAGATGCTTTCAATCTCCCCCTTTTTGGTGATTGATGATAATACAACCTCGAGTATGTATAAGAGATGAGGTTTTCAACATGCTTGGTTCATATAAGCTTTTGATAATAAGAACAAAAGAGTTAGGCAAGCTTATATGACCTAAGCCAACATGATGTACTCAATAGATATGAAATAAGCATGAGTACAAGTAATAAAGCTCATTTGCATCGGAGTAAAATGTGGAAGCAAAGCAAATGAGCATAACCAAGTGATATGACATATAAATAATTCAAAGTAGAGAGCACACATGTCACATATCACATAAATATCACGATCACATAGATATCACTATCACATAAATATAGTTTGATGTATGAAAGTAAATACATGAATGCATAATAGTGTATCACACATAAAAAACCAAATATAATAGATAAGCTAAGCTCCCCCTAGATAAGTCGCTGCCCCTAAGTCTAACATACTTGATGCCTCTCCCCCTTTGGTGTCAAACACCAAAACCTAAGGGTTGGTCGGTGGGGCTGCAGCGGACGAGTCGGACGCTGAGGTGCGAGGAGCGAGATGGAACTGTGTGACATCATCATCTAACCCTGAGCTCTAAGCCATATGACCCTCTGTAGTAGGAAGCGACGTTGAAGCGGTCTGAGTCAGATCAGGGACTGGTGTGGCCTGTGACTCTATAGGTATGAATGTGGTAGGCGGCTCTGATGATGCAACCGAGGAAGGGAGCGTCTCTGTAGTCTTGGTAATAGGTGCAACTATGGAAGGACCAAGGACATGTAGATATGGCAGAGTAGGCTGCCGTATCAACTCACTAAAGGTAGCACCAAGGCTCCTGGAAACTATGGTATCTAGCGCTAGCAACGAGGAAGTCTGAGCCGGTGTGAAGCCCATCTGAAGAGGTGTGAACTGTGGGGCTGGCATTAGCGAGGAAAACCACTAGGACACCTGCTATGTAGGTGAAGGAAACTGTGTCGTTGGCTGTCCCTAACTCTGAAGCCCACTAGGCTATAAAGCTAGAGTCGTAGAAGTAGTGGTAGGCTGGCCGATCTAGGGTGAAGGCTATGGCGGTGGAGCCCCAATAGCAGTCACAACATGCTACATAAATCCAAGTAACGGTTGCTGCATGAGGAGCTATGGCTGATGCATAGCCTGCTGCTACTACTGCTGGATCGCCTGCTGCTGTCGCTCGAACTCATCCTGCCTAGTCTGAAATTGTGCAAATGTAGCAGCGGTCTCCTAGGCCTGGCGAGCCTGATCCTGTCTCATCTGCTCAAGGATAGCAAGTAGAGCAGGGTCTGTCTGTGGTGTAGGTGGAGCTAAACTAGAGCTACCGTCCTCATGGTCATGTCGCCATGGAGGCATCTGAGGGATGTCCTAGTAGTTATCATCAGTACTGTCGCTGGGGTTGCTCTCGACCATCCCCTCCTGCTGAGCATCTAACTGCTCCTCCTCTGTAGCTGCTCTACCCCTTATGGTCTCATCCTACTAAGCTACAGTCTCTGGCACCTCTAGACGATGGCAAGACTGCCTAGGTGTCCTCACTGCACTGTGGCGGAGCATCTGAGTCATGTTATAGGTAGGAAACTCTGTAGTAGCACTACTGTACTCTGCTAGCATCTTAGGTGGCCTCACTATAATTGCTCTATGAATCAAGAATGTAATCCAGTGAGCATATGGCAACTGCCGGTGACCTCTGAATCCCTCTACAATAGTATCCTCCATCTCTAAAAGTAAGAGATCCCAAATATCAAATACAGTCTGCTGCATCAAGGCATTCTGTAGCCATAATTGAATGCGAGTCAAGCCCTCACGATATCCCATCCTTGGAAGCAGTGTCCTCCTCATAATATCATCAATCACTCTAGCTGTAGGAGTGAGGTCACTGGGTTTCCTGCTTGACTCCTCGCCGAATGGCTCTGTGAAGCAATGGCGGACCAAATCAGTAGAAGGCACCATATCGCCATGAGGGCATCTGGGAGGCACTGTCTGACCATGGCAAACCTCATGTAGTCGGACAGGTTGCTCGAAGTCTGAGAATCTCCCTGACCCTAAAGCTCATCAGCCTGTAATCTCTGCCTCTGAATGAAAAGTGAATGAATCTATGCTACGGGTCAATCCAAAGTGTAGCATAGAACTCTCAGACCCAAGATGGAACATATCTGCATGTCCGTCTGAGTAAGTTAATCAGCCCTGGCAAGTAAGATAGGTAAGGGCGAATGTGCTCTCCAGCTGCTGCTACAATGGCCTCAATAGAGCAAATCCTCTAAGACCTGAATGCTGCCCCACTATTAAGATATGCATTATAAAAATCCTCCTACAGTGGTGTGTAGAAGCCCTTTAATGCACGCTCATCCCTCCTCGGTGGAAACCACTCCTCAAACTGCACGAACCTGAGTTGTTGCACCTGCTTAGCCTTGGCGGCCCTCAAATCTAGATGATTCACTGGAGGTAGACCCTGTGGTCTAGGAGGTGGACGAGAACCCCTCCGCCGTGTCTCTGGCCTCGATGTCACCTAGGTACGGGTATGACTAGAGCGGTGAAGCTATGGCTGAGATGCTGGCTCTGTCTCCTCGGCCTGCTCTCCCTCCTGAGTCTGCTCTGCTGGCTGTGGCTCCCCCTGAGGCTGACGTTCCTCCAAAGCAACACGACGTCCCTCAAGCATGACAGTCCCAGCTGGACTACCATGACAACGCTCAACCTACTCAATAGCTGCCCTCTGGGTTGGTGAAAGCTGATCTGTAATATGTACTCCACTCCTAGCACCTCCTCTCTCTGCACAGTCTGCGGCGGCTGCAACTGCTGCTGCTCTCTCTATGTCAGGATCTAGAAACTTGTGCTTCTTTGTTGCAAGCTTCTTCGTCGCCTTGCCTTTTCTCTCAGAAGGCAGGTAAGGTGGGGGCCTCAGATCCTCATTACTGGGACCACCTTCGACATTCTTGACACGAGCCATCTGATGGAGCTGAAAAGAACAACTACACTAACAAGAATCAACTGCCAACTATCACTTCCGAGGCTTGGCCTCGATCCGTACTCACGAGCTTGGCCCTGAGTTGACTAACAACTGCCAAAGAGACCTTAGAAACACTGACTCGCTACACGATGGAATAGATTGGATATATGAATAATTTCAATATATATCTAGAGATATGAAACCCTAAGAAGCAAGCAATAGATGCAAAATTGGAAACGAGGGCTTGCTACCTGACGAAATGGTAATCTAAAGAGCAGAGCAACGAAACACGAGGGCACCACCGGGAAAATGCCTAGGGTTAGGGTTCCGGTAAGGCAATGCGGCGCGTCGATTTGGGCTGGTTGCTTGCACTACGGTGGATCACGACGGCGGCTTGGGCGTGCTCAGGTGGCTCTACTGCGGTGGGCATGATGGCGTGGGAAGGTGGCACAAGAAGAGGGCATGAGCGTGGCAGCACTAGGGCTCGGCGTGGGAGAGCTACAGCAGCTAGCATAGTGGCGCTGCTTCATTGCGGGCACGACGTCGCAGGGCACGGCGGCGGTGCTAGCGAGGCTATGCGGGAGTGGCGTAGAGGCGCGGGCGTAGGCAATGGTGAGCTCGAGCGTGGAGCATGACGCGGGTGCGGATGTGATGGCGGCTAGGGCACGAGCTATGGCAATGTCGGCGTGGGGTACGGGATTAGGTCATGGCGGCGTTGACATTATATTGTGGCCCACTCATGATAGAAAAGGAAACAGAGAAAAGAGTTCAGATCCCACACGATTTCTACTGACCAGACGCTCCGATGGCAACAACCGGACGCTGTCACCTAGAGTCCGGTCGATTCTAGAGAGGTCCAAAACCCCTAGAATTATGACCGGACGCGTCCGATCACCACTGACTGAACATAGCAAGAGTGTGGTCCAACCTGTCCCCTTCGTCTTCGCTCGACCAGGCACAGGAACGCCATCTGACCGGATGCTGGATAGCAGAGTCCGATCACTCCTTTGTAGCAACAGTTCACCTCCTGTGAACTAACCGGACGCTGGACTTCAGAGTCCAGTGCAGCATCCGGTCACTCTTTTCCAGCAAATCTTCAAAGTTCCTTCGTGTTGCCTATTCCCAATCAAGTCCCAACTTTAATAAGACCCAAATAAACACTAATTGGGACTGATGTGAGTGACCTCTCTCAAACCCTCAAATTTTTCAAAATATTTTTCCTTAGGCTATAATTCTTTTTAAGAAAATAGGCAATAAGAGGGCAATTGAAGAGAAATGACAAAGCAACATTCATGCACATGCAATACTTGAAAGTAATTCTAGTTGCTTGTCAAGTTTCATCCAAGGTTAAGCTTCTTCACACTCTTTACGATGTTTATCTTAACCATGTTAGACAAGCCCTAAGTGCATTACCAAAAGGTAAACATGTTGTATGTTACAATGCAATGCAAAGGACAACACAAGCTTATTTTCTAGTGAAGTTGCTAAAATCAAGTACATTGAGCTCATTCCGCAATCGACAAAAAGTCGTCTCATCTAGCGGTTTAGTGAAGATATCCGCTAATTGATCCTCGGTCCTTACACTTTCTAGTGAAATATCATTCTTAGCAACATGATCTCTAAGAAAGTGATGGCGGATATCTATGTGCTTGGTACGAGAGTGTTGAACCAGATTATTAGCAAGTTTTACCGCACTCTCATTGTCACACAAAAGAGGTACTTTTTCTAGAACTACACCATAGTCTAGCAAAGTTTGCTTCATGTAAAGTATTTGTGCACAACAAGCACCCGTGGCAATGTATTCTACTTCGGTGGTGGACAAAGTCACACTATTTTGCTTCTTGGAGGACCAAGACACAAGTGATCTACCAAGCAAATGACACCCTCCGGGTGTGCTTTTTCTATCAACTTTGCAACCGGCATAATCCAAATCGGAATAGCCAACTAATTCAAATATAGCTCCTTTGGGATACCAAAGGCCAATGCTTGGTGTGTGCTTAAGATACCTAAGGATTCTTTTAATAGTAATCAAATGAGATTCCTTAGGATTAGCTTGAAATCTGGCACACATACACACACTAAACATGATATCGGGCCTAGATGCGGTTAAATATAACAAGCTACCAATCATAGAACGGTAGAGAGTTTGATCAATCGTGTTACCTCCCTCATCTAGGTCGAGATGTCCATTAGTTGGCACTGGTGTCTTGATTGGCTTACATTCATCCATTTTGAACCTCTTGAGAAGATCCTTGGTGTACTTTTCTTGAGAGATGAAAATCCCTTCTCTCATTTGCTTGACTTGAAAACCAAGAAAAAATGTAAGCTCTCCAATCATTGACATCTCGAACTCCTTCGACATCAATTCACCAAACTCTTTGCAAAAATCTTCATTTGATGATCCAAAGATGATATCATCAACATACACTTGACAAATGAAGATATATCCATCAAGCTTCTTGGTGAATAGTGCGGTGTCAACCTTCCCAATGGTGAAGCCCTTCTCAATGAGGAAGTCCCGAAGATGCTCATACCAAGCTCTTGGGGCTTGCTTAAGCCCATATAGCGCCATAGACAACCAATAAACATGATTAGGATATCTAGGGTCTTCAAACCCGGGAGGTTGATCAACATAGACTAGTTCATTAATAAAGCCATTTAAAAATGCACTTTTCACATCCATTTGATATAGTTTCATTTCATGATGTGATGCATATGCAAGGAGGATACGAATGGCTTCTAGTCTTGCAACCGGTGCAAAGGTCTCTCCAAAATCCAAACCTTCAACTTGAGAGAACCCCTTTGCAACTAGTCTTGCCTTGTTCCTCACAACAACACCTTGATCATCTTGCTTGTTGTGGAACACCCACTTTGTTCCAATGACTCTTGCACCCTGTGGTCGCTCTTCAAGAGTCCAAACTTCATTGCAGATGAAGTTGTTCAACTCTTCATGCATGGCATTTATCCAATTCGGATCTTGAAGAGCTTCTTCTACCTTAGTAGGCTCAAAGCAAGAGACAAAAGAGTGATGTTAAATAAATGAAGCAAGCTTTTGAGAGCGAGTCATTATTCCCTTTGATGGACTCCCTATGATGAGATCTTGTGGATGAGCTTGTAGTAGAGGTGAATTTATTCTATCAACCACTTGAGGGGGAGCTTGTGGAGCATCAACATCATGTGCTTGTGTCACCATTTGCTCATGGGAGACATGAGAGTCTTCATTTTCTACTCTCCCATCTTTGTCACCATCTTGTGGCACATTTGATGAAGAAGGTGGATTAATCACTTGCACATCATCTTCATCATCATTAGGCTTGATGTCTCCAACCAGAATGTTCTTCATTGCCTCCCTCAATAGTTCATCACCTACATCATCAAGATTCTCATGTGCTCCTTGGGAGCCATTAGATTCATCAAATTCCACATCATATGTTTCTTCAACCAAGCCGGTAGCATAATTAAATACTCTATATGCTTTGGACTTTGATGAGTAACCAACAAGAAAACCAATATCACAATATCTTTAAAACTTCCCTAGGTGTTGCCGCTTCTTGTAGATGTAGCATTTGCAACCAAACACCCTAAAAAAAGAGACGTCCGGCTTCATCCCATTGAGCAACTCATAAGGTGTCTTGCCAAGGAACTTTTGAAGGAATAGGCGGTTGGAAGCATAGCATGTGGTGTTGATAGCTTCCGCCCATAGAGCTTCAGGAGTGTTGTACTCATCAAGCATTGTTCTTGCTAGTGTGATCAATGTCCGGTTCTTTCTCTCAACTACACCATTTTGTTGAGGAGTATATGCTGCAGAGACCTCATGCTTGATTCCAACTTCATTACAATAGGCTTCAATGTTTGTGTTGTCAAATTCTTTCCCATTGTCGCTTCTAGTCTTCTTGAGCTTCACTTCAAACTCATTTTGTGCTCTCTTGGCAAACTTCTTGAAGCCTGATGCAACTTCAGATTTGTCATGAAGGAAGAACACCCATGTGTATCTTGAGTAGTCATCAACAATCACAAGACAATAAAGATTTCCTCCCAAACTTTTGTATGTTGTTGGTCCAAATAAGTCCATGTGAAGGAGCTCTAGCACTCTTGTGGTTGACAAGAAAGCTTTTGTAGGATGAGTGTTTGCAACTTGTTTGCCGGCTTGGCATGCACTACAAAGCTTATCCTTCTCAAACTTCACATCCTTCATCCCTCTCACCAAATCATTCTTCATTAGCTTCTTGAGTGAGCTCATCCCAACATGAGCAAGTCTTCTATGCCATAGCCACCCAAGTGTTGTTTTGGTGAATAGGTAAGTCTTCAAATTAGCATCTTCGGAGGTGAAGTCCACTAGATATAGGTTGTATCTAAATCCCTTGAATATCACTTGATCATCATCTTTCTTGGATACAACAACTTCCTTCTCGATAAATAGGCATTGAAAGCCAAGATCACACAATTGTCCAACAGATAGCAAGTTGAAGCTCAATGAAGCAACATATAGCACATTTCAGATTGAATGATCATTTGATATTGCCACTTTGCCCAATCCTTTAACTTTGCCCTTTGAATTATCTCCAAATTTGATTGTTTCTTGTCCATCTACTTCTTCATCTAGTGAGGTGAACTTGCGAGTATCACCGGTCAAATGTTGTGTGCAACCACTATCAATTACCCAATGACTTCCACTGGTCTTGTAGTTCACCTACACACAAGAGATCAAGCTTTAGGAACCCAAACTTATTGATGGCCCTTGACTTTCTCAACAAGTGACTTTGCTACCCAAATTTTCTTAGTCCTATTCTTATTGGGAGGTCCTAAGAACATAACTTTCATCTTTCCACTAAAGTCCTTTCTAAGCATGTAATGAGCATTGAAAGCAAAGGGTCTAGTATGCTTGGGCAAGGGTTGTGGTGGTGGAGTTTGACACTCATGGGCAAAGTGGCCTTCTTGTCCACACTCAAAACATCTCTTTGGCTTTGGCTTTGACTTGTGTTGTTGTTGTTGAGCTTGAGCCTTCTTCTCTTAGTTTTCCAAATACCCAATGCCACTTCTATCCATCTTCATGATAGTGTTCATTAGTAGCTCACTTTGAAGATGCTTGCCTCTTGTGAACTTGCTCAATCCAATCTTGAGATGCTCTTTCTCCAACTTGAGCTTCTTGTTCTCTTCCTTGAGTGCATCATTATTTTTCTCTTCCTTGAGTTTCTTGTTCTCTTCTTTGAGCTTCTCATTCTTAAGAATCAAATCACCATCTTGATCAAGAGTTTCTAGCACTATAGTGTTGGTGGTTTTGAGCTCTTCAAGATCTTTCTTGAGCTTTTCATTATCATGCTTGAGCTTGACATACTCATCATTGTTGTCGGTTTCAACCACTTGCTTGCCTTTGCCACTAGATCCTTGCTTAATGCTCTCAACAATTAAATCATCACATGATGTAGCTATATCAATCTTAACAACATCGTTAGTAGCATCATGTGACTCATTTGATAAAAATTCTTGAGCGATAACAAGATTATCATGATTGATCTTGAGAGTTGTATATTCTTCTTTTAGCATATTCTGGCTAGTGATGAGATATTTATGCATCCCCTCAAGTTTATCATGTTTATCTTTAAGCTCTTTTTTAGAAGATTTGAGCTCCTTGAGTTTGGATGACATAGCTTCATTTGCTTCTCTAAGCTCAACACTAGCCTTTTCGGCTATTTCACACTTAGCTAAAAGAGAATCATTCTTAGCTTCTAGCTTATCATTCTTAGCTTTAGTCTTTCTAATGATCTTAGTATATTGATTTAGCAATTTTACAAGATCATCATATGAAGGTGATTCATATTCATCATCATCACTATCACTATCACTATCATCATTGTTATCATGATCATCATCACTACTATCATCATCATTTGGTACCTTCCGTTCACCCTTGGCCATAAGGCATAGGTGTGTAGAGGATGATGGCGGTGGTGTCGGTGAAGATGATGAAGAGTCAATCATAATTGCGGCAACCTTCTCATTATCACTATCATCACCGGATGAGCAACTAGATGAATCAATATCCGTGAGTCAATCATCGATGATGTATGCCTTCCTATTTTTCTTCTTGTAGTGGAAGTCCTTCTTCTTGACATCTTTCTTCTTATATGGCTTGTTTTTCTTCTTTTCATCTTCATCTTCATCACTTGAGTCATCTTTCTTGCCCTTGTTCTTCTTGTACTTGTCTTTCTTGGGCTTGGTGCATTGATGTGCTAGATGACCAAGTTCTCTACAATTGTAGCAATCCATCTCGAAGATTGGCTTCCTTCTAGTGCTAGTGAAGAACTTCTTTTTCTTGCCATTGAACTTGATGCCACTCTTGTTAAGCTTCTTTAGCATCTTGGCGGTTCTTCTCACCATGAGAGCAAGACTTGCATCATCAACTTCATCATCACTTGAGCTCTCATACTTAATTCTTGCTTTGCCCTTCTCTTGGCTAGCCTTGAATGCTAAGTCTTTGTCTTTCTTCTTGGTAGAGGATGAGCCATCTTGTGGTGTGATGTGCATGTACATCTCATGAGCATTGATCTTTCCCAAGATTTGAGTCGGTGTAGCGGTGGGAATCCTTGTGAGGTAGCTCTAAGTATTCCAACATCTAGAGCTTCTAAATATGCCTCCATGCGGATTTTCCAATAAGGAATATCATCCCCCTCAAAGATAGGAGGAGGTCCATCCCCGTGAGACATCGTTCTCTAGGCGGTTGAGCCTAAATACATGAGCACGAGGCTCTGATACCAATTGAAAGGATCAAGATGCCTAAGAGGGGGGGTGAATTGGGCTAATTCTAAAATTCTTTGCAATAATTAAACCCTACGGTTAGCCCACTTCACCCCTTGTGCCTAGAAAGTGTTTCTATTGTTCTGCCACATAAAAGTTTTGCAACCTATGTTCCAATCCTACTCTAGCATGGCAATTCTATGAAAGTAAAGGCCAGAATTGAATTGCTCAAAGTAAATGCTTAAAGTAAAGAGAGAAGGAGGAATGCGGCGATGTTTGCTGAGGTATCGGAGAGTCACCACTCCCCACTAGTCCTTGTTGGAGCACCCATGCAAGGGTGTAGCTCTCCCTTGATCCGTGCAAGGATCAAGTGCTCTCTATGGGTTGATTCTTTGGCACTCCATCACGGTGAATCACCCACAACCGCTCATAACTTGAGTTGGGTCATCCACAAGCTCCATTGGATGATCACCAAGCTCCCAATCACCATCAAGCCATCTAGGTGATGGCGATCACCAAGAGTAACAAGCATGAACTCTCACTTAACCATGACAAGCCTAATGAGAAGGGTGGATGCACACTTTGCTACTCTTGCTTTCACTAATGAGGTCCTATCTTGGATTCTCAAATCTCAATCACCTCACTAGGACCTTGCTCTTCTTGGCACTCTCAAGGGTGTTTCTCAGCTATTGGAATGAGCAAAAGTGATCCCTTGAGTGAATAAAGGAAGTATTTATAACCCCTCATTCAAAACAAACCGTTATGTGCCTCTGCGGGGTGACTGGACGCTCCGGTCAAGTTGACCAGACGCTCCGATTAGTTCACCCACCTCCGTGTAGTTTAAGTTATGACCAAACACTGGCCAGCGTCTGGTTAGCACTAACCGGACGCGTCCGGTCATAAAAACTGCCCTCTAGAACCTTACTGATATTGACCGGACTCTAGAACCCCAGTGTCCTATCACTTTGCTGCTCAGCATCCGGTCAGTAGCCAGAACCTAACCAGTGTTCGGTCAGCACTGACCGGACGCGTCCGATCAGGATTCTCCCTCTCTAGAACCTTATTGGAGTTGACCGGACTCTGGCACCCAGCGTCCGGTCACTCACCTCTCAGCGTCTGGTCGCATACAGACAACTTCACCTTGATCAAATGAACTGATCGGACTCTGTGCCAGCGTCCGGTCACATCGGAACCAGCGTCTGGTCAGCATTTGACCCTCCATTCACTTCCAACATGCAATCATATATGAATGAAGTTCACTCCAATTGATCTAAGGGCTTTTTAGGAGCTACCTAGTGCTAGATTTGACAAGTGTACACCACACCTAACCCACTAGACTCACCTAGGTCAAGCTACCCGTCCATACCCCCCTTAATAGTATGGCCAAAGGAAAAACAAAGTCCTAAACTACTCTAAGTGTCTCTTCAACACCAAATAACACTTAGAACTAGTCCATCCTTAACCTTATCGTCCATCCTTTGAAAACTGAAACGATTTCCATTGTAGGGGCATGACAACCATGATTGCCCAATCAATTGTCATTACCGTGACCTAACTTAATTGCCTCTACAAAACACACGTTAGTCATAGTAATCTCGTATTATCATTAATCACCAAAACCCTACTTGGGGCCTAGATGCTTTCACCGTGGCCCAGCAAACCTATTTTTGCTGTAAAACCCCTTTGTTTTAGGTTTTATCACGTTTTAGGCCTCAGTTTTAGTGAATAGGCCCTTAGAAAAATATATTTAATTGCAGAAATGTCCCTAAAAATGGTTTTACTCATAACTTTCTCAATTTAGATCCGATTAGATTGTTCTTCGCGTTCATGTGTCCATAAAACGAGTAGAATAGTTTTCTAAGTGTTTCTCTATTGCATGGTGTAATCTTCTAATAGAAATATCTTTCTTGAATGTGATGATTGTCTGGATATCTTGTTTGGTGATGGTTATGCATATAGTGGCTGATGTGTTCAAGGAGTAGGAGTTTGAGGAGTAGTACTAGGATCAAGCTTGTGAGCAAGGCAAGTATAGCCTATAGTTTCCTTGTTACCCAGCAACTTTAATCACTTTTAAACAGTGTTTTCCTAAATGCTAAACAGTAAACAGTTGGTCACCTACCATTTAGCCATTATTCGGGCAAAACGTCCCATTAAACGGGCTAAACGGCCAATTAAACAGGGTAAACGGGTGATTAAATGGAAACGGCGCACCACCGTGTAGCGTTTACACAGTGTTTAAATGGGCTAAACGACCGTTTAGGCGAACAATGCTTTTAAACATATGCATGTGTCTAATTTGATATACCCTAAGGACATGCCTAGAAATACTTGATCTATATTCCTTGTTACCTATGGGAGGTTTGCATAATAGAAGGATAAGTTTGCTACGCTCAACAAAGGCTTAACTGTAATTGTGACTAATGGATTTATGGAATAATGGTTAAAAGATGCTTTTTAGCAACTTAAAGGGGCTGGAGTATGGGTCTTTTATGCTCTAGTTGCTCTCCATAAGGACTATCACTTAAAGCGGCAACCCAGGACATTCGTACATCCTTGAGAATCAAAGTGGGCATGATCTTAGTTGTATAACTAGTTTTCTCTAGCTCGTTAGTGGTTACCAAAAGGCACAAGAGGGGAGCCTTGGTTGCAGAATGGCTTCTTCCCTGTCAAGATGTGTATTGGGCTATGGTCAGGGTGTGCTAGTCTTGAAGGGGGCCTCCATTGGCCTAGCTGCTGAAACCTCGTGGCTACTAACTTGTTATGGTATTTAGTGAAAGACTTCGTAGTGAGACCCTGCCTACTCACCTTAGAAGTGTTAGGGGTCGACGAGCCCAGGGCAAATGGGGATCACGACTCAAGGTGAAAGTGTACACACTCTACAGAGTTTGATCAAACTGATATATCAGCTGTGCTCACGGACACGAGCAGCCTGGATCATTTTTGTATAGCTAGATATGTGGATGGATGGGAGATAACTTTAATGTTGATGTTTATAAATACTCTTCGCATGGGAAAGGGTTTTCTCACTAAGTTAGTAACTTAGGTGTTAAATAAAACATGATCGACTAAAATGCTGACCGCTTTAAACCATGTCAAGCCTTTGAGCCTTGCATTCCCCATAGTTATACTTGCTGAGCATGGTGAGCTGACGCTTGTTGTTGTCACCATTGAAAATCCTAGATGGCTACCAGATGGTGAAGGCTATGAGGAGTTTCCTGAGGAGGTCTAGGACTACTGAGGAGGGCGTACCACCAGTTGGTGTCCATGTGGGATGGAGTTTTTATATCTTTTCTATGTATCCATTATAAAAATGTCATTGGCAATGACGTGTAAGACATGATCATGAGATGTAATAAAGTTATAAACGTGGTTCATGCTATGATATCACTTCAATTTGTATGTATATGTGGTTGGGACTTCCTAGGCCCACATATATTCAATCTGTAGTTTTATCACCTTGGCTATTTTCCTTGCCTTCGGGGTTGTTCCTGGGAAGTATCGTTTGGGCCTGCCTTCACTAATTGCTGCCCCTGCTGGCTATTTCCTCGTAGTTCTATGTTGAAGACTTGCTGGTTTTCCACTTGCTATGGCTATAACTGACCTTGGCTTCTGTTGCCCTTCTGGGCATTTCTACTGTTGCTCTAGAACTGCTTGCTTTGGTTTTGTTCTTCTAGTCTTCTGCAGAGGTCATTATCAGATCTGCAATACTTCTCAAATTTGCCATAAAGGTCTTCGATGGTCTGAGGCTTTTCCCTGGCTAGGTGACCTGCAAATGGACCTATGCAAAGGCCTTTGATTGCTGCTTCGATAGCGATGTCCTCTGGGACATTAGATGCTTTTCCCTTCATTTGCATGAATTTCTAGTAGTCTTTTAGGGCTTCTCCTTGATTCTGCTTGCATTGAAATAGGTTCATGTAAGTCAAGGATTCACTTGAGAAACCCCTTGAAATTTGCTAAGATCTTATCGTGAAGGTCTGCCCATGAATAGACTGAACTTGGCCTTAGCATTGAATAACAGGCTAATGCATTGCCTTCAGCTACTATGATGAAGGACTTAGCTAGCACCGCTTCATTTCCACCAGCAGAAAGCTACTACTACCTAAAAGCTTATAATGAATTGTCGTGGGTCTGATCTTCCATTGAATTTGGGCAAGGTGATGGGTTTGTAGGAGGGGGCCAGGGTGAGCTCTGGATGCCTTCGAATAGTGGTGATTTGGAATCGATGGTTCTGTGGGTTTGTGGTGAAGTGTAGGGTGTGTTGAAGGTTGGTTGTGCTATGGAACATGGCAGGGGATTGGGTTGGCTTTGGTTTGTTGAGTGGAGTTGGTTGGACATGTTGAAGTTGCATTGTGAAGGCTGCATACTTTGTATTTTGGCCTATAAGACGATTAGCTGTTGCCTGATCTCCGCTGCCTGAGCAGATGCTTGGGTTGCCCATTGATTTGCGGTGAAGGCTGCTGCGACCCTATCTCTTTCTTGTTTCATGCTCTACAACTGGGCCTATAGCTGTTGAAACTCTTGTTCTAGAGTGGGACTTGGGGTTGCTGCTCCTCGGATGTAGGAGGTTGATCTTTGACCACAGATTCTTCTCCAACTTGATCTTCTAGGGCTGTAGCGTAAGTGTTGTGGGCACTACACTTGGGTTGTCCTCTCGTCAAGGGCTCTACAAGAACCCTAGCGGAGGCTGCTCTCTTTCTTACCATCATGGGTCTTGCTTGGCCAACACGTGGTGGGCGCCAATGTTGGAAAACGATGGTTTCTAGCAGGTGGGACTAGAAGGAGATAGCCGACGCCTTTGCCCGGATAGGTGCCTCGAGCGAAGGCAAGTCAGGTGAAAAGTGGGTCCAAACCAAACTAGGGTTTCATAAATGCATTCAACTACCTCCTCCCTTGTACAGAGTTTGTGTTCCCCTTTTATAGGGCACCGCTTGCTAAGGCTACTCTTTTACAATTTTACCCCATGACAGTTACAGTACATCCTCAGAATATTCCTATACTAATACAAGCTACTAAGGGTAAATTGGGTGCCTTCTTCTTCAACTGCCTTTGCTTGATGGGATGCAACCGTGAGTCCATCTATGGCCCAGGGCCTAGCACTGCCATCCTTCAGGAAGTCACTCGACTCCCGGGGCCTTCGTCTAGGGTGACCTTCGCCCGTACCTACGCGCCGACTCTCTGTAGCCTCCGTAGGTGGCGCCCGAGCCTTCGCCGTTGGCTGCATCAAGGTGCCTTCACTCCGGTTGCCGGAGCCTCTGCCTTGGACCGCGTTTAGGTGCCTTCACTGTATCCTCTGGTCCTTCACCCTGATTGGTCGATCAGGCCGAGGCTTTCATCTTCTCTTCCTGCACATCACTCATAAAATTCATTAATCATTAGCTTTCATTGCTGTTGCAGTCCCTAGCCACCACGACTCATAACCATGTCCTAATAGCTAGAACTTGGGAGGATCAGACCCTAAGCAAGCATATCCTTCACCTGAGTCTCAATTTCATCCTTCAGACTTGGAGGTTACCGATAGGGGCGAATGAACACCGGTTGAGCACCCAGAATGAGGGGAATAGTATGGTTGCAAGGCCAGGATGGTGGTAACTCTATGGGCAGGGCCAATACTGAAGGGAAGCTATCCAGAATTGACTGAATCACCAGATGCAGAGGTTCAACAGAAGATGGCTGGTCAGTAGGAGCAGATAACTGACAGACTTGAAGGACCATCTTATTAGGCAACTCCACATCAAGACCTTACAAGAGTACCCACTAACCAAGATATGGAATCATCAACCACTTTTGCTGCCAATGTATATGCATTGGCCTAAAACGCTTGAGCTAGTCCATGCAGACATTAAGGTCATATGAACAGAGAGGCAATATACAGAAATCCATGAGAAAGGAATAATCACCGACCGACCACTATAGCACTGATAGACCATTGGACTGTGTAACACACCACCACCAACCACTCAAACTTCGATAGGAGCTGTTACTGAAGAAAGCCTAGATAGACATGAGCCAAAGCTGAACTGATAAAAGATGCTGAGCTGCCTGAATCAACAAGAACCAAGATGGAATGACCTTGCACTGAACCGCTGAAATGCAGAGCCCTAGTAGATGAAGAATTCTCCATAGCGACTGTTAACGGTCACTAAATGCATATTTTGACCATCAACATTGCACCAAAAATGGGCGTAAACAACAACATAGGTAGTGATTTATGTTTATAAATGACCTATTTCCACTTGTACTTGGAGATCTTTGCTCATGCAGGAAAACTATACAAAAATATCAAAAAACAAGCAAATAGATGCAATTGGAGCAAGAAGGGCCACCATGGGCCACATGGTGGGGCCGACCGACCCCACCATGCCACCGATCGGCGTGGCACTTCAAGTGCCTCCTCACCAATCCATGGGAAGTGACCTCCAAGCCTTCTCCACCGTTGATTCCAAGTCGGTGCATGATCAAGGGCCAAAAATAGGCATCACATGGATTGGTGACTCACCATGCGGTATGTGAGTGCTCAAATGGACAAAATACGTCCATACGCACACTCTACTACAACCCAAGGGGCCCCACACTGAAAGAGGAGGGCCCACTCCATAGTGGCCCATTGGCCGGCACCCTACCCACGCCACCCGGCGCCCCTTAGTGGCTCCACCGCCTATCCTTCGGACACATGCAAGGAAACACACTTGGGAGCAATCCTATGCGTTAGTTTAAGGTGGTTCAAGGTCAGTTTGATCCAAGGGCAAGGAGAGGGTGTCACACGGATCGATGACGTGGCATTGGATTAGCTCCTACTCCACCTTAGGCTATAAATAGGACCCATCCCCCTCACTTGTAACACACCCCTACACACCTACTCTACACAAGAGATGTATCTCTCTCTCTACTCTATCAAGATGTAGCTCTTCTAGTAGTAGCTAGTCTTGGTGGGAGCTCTGGAGCAGTCTTTAGGAGTCTGGTATAGCTTTGTCTTTCTCTTGTAAGTACTTTATTTATTTTAGTATGTTACTTTCTATGCGAGTATTATTTCAAGTCTTTTACTTTATATACTAGTCTTTTCTCTAGTTATACTTTGGTTATGCTTATACTCTTGTGATAAGTGGGCTCTCTGTAGCATGGATTGTTCGTCACTAGTTGATGCTCTAGTCTTAACGTGAGGCTAGGGTAGTATCAAATAGTGTAAGCATGGTGCTTATACTGTCGGGTACCTTGCAATGTGGCTAGGTGTCCAGATAAATTGGGATAGTTGGCAGGTGGTGACGGCCATGTCCATCCTATGTATTTTCCCACAATAGATGTAGTTGTTAAATCATAAGGCAGAGGTGCTTTGTGCCCAATCAACCCTCTGGGTGAGTTTGGGGCGGGTACGTCCAAATTGTTATGGCATCCTACCTCATATTATCTTGGTTTATCTGTATAACCACAGTCACTAGCTAAAGTAGTGCTTGAATAGAAGTAACTTAGGATTCTTGTGTTCCCTTTATTATTGTCCCCCTACCTAATTATGTGTCTGCTTTACTTATTCATGATAGGGTCTTTGTGTGTCACCCCACTCCATTGTATATCACTTACCCCCATATTTGTCTAGTCGGTATACTAGTTGGTAGACATGCGATGGTTAACTATCACCATCTTTAACCATTGCTTTACTGTGGATAAATACGATATCCTGGAATACTCCTGGGTGAAATGCTATAACGATATTCTGTGCGCTTATAAAATTATCTACTTGAGCATAAGAAATATCAATAAGTATTTTTAGCGTCGTTGTTGGAGATACAACCTTGGTAGCGACGTTAAGAAGTATCAACAGAGACCTTGGAAATAGCCAGAAACAACTAAGCAGACTCGGCCTTGTCAGCACACGATGGTTCGGCGACATCATTAGAGTCTACGAACCAATCCCAAATGGCCTCCATGGCGAGCAAGACCTTAGGAGGGCACTTGAGACCATTAGCGCCGTATTTGAAGGAGAGGCGGAGGGCACGCTGGTACGTCTTGTGCGCGACCAGTGTGGAGGTGGTCGATGAAGATGTCAGAGGCCTGTCCACTGGTGTGCAGGCAGCACTGCTTTGTCTAGGCATGGCAGAGGAGGCAGCGGCAGCGGGTGCTTGGAGGTCGAGGCAGTACGCACGGACGATGGTCAATCACAAGAATGCGTGGGATGCGAGTACGATGCCGGGGACACCTCCTCCTGCAACAAAGCCCAAGGTGGAAGCAGTATCCAAGTTTTTCGGGCGTTGAATGAGAAGAACAGATTTGATATCAGAACGTAACCCATCCATGGAATGCATAGTGTAAAAGAGGGAATCATGTTTGGGTGAATAGGAGGATAATTTATCCACAAGATCAGTGAATCGAGTAACATAATCAGAAATAGTAACAGAATTAGAACAAATTATAAGATGATGAAACGACAAAACAATTAGCAGTATATGAATTCCTTCTATATTTCATAAAAGGAGTAATTGCGCTTATTGGAGATGACATGAATCGCTTGTATTAATAGGTTGTAAGTTAATGGGATGACACAACTATTAGTGGTAGATGATGTGGATAGTTAATGAAAGATGATGTGGATGATTTGCATGTTGAGATATAACTTGTAGTTGGGATTAGCTTTATAAAAGATATTATTTCTTTGTGAGTCTATTACAACTTAAAAAGTAACTAAACGTATCGTCTGCGTTCCCCCGCCCTTCTTCTACACCTAAAAAATACGTAGGGGTATCGTCTGCTTTGCCCCGCCCGTCGCCCTGCTCCTGCGCGTTGCCCCGCTCCGAGTCTGAGAAGTAGAAGGGGTGGGAAAGAAAAAGGTGAAAAGACAGGGTTCCAGGTGAAAAAAGCGCAGAGAGAAAGTTCTAGTGGGAGGACTTAAACGGGTATAGAAACAAATTCAGGGTTCTTGATGCAAAACATCATATATCTGTGACCAGTTCGCGGAACAAAAAAGTGCCGCACAAAAATGTTTTGAGATAAAAATATTGGAAACTTTTGGAGATGGCATTCTTTATTCCTCCCTATACTTTTTTAGGAGTTGCAAAACTTCATGTTTTTAGAAAAAAAAAATATTGAGTACCCTTGGAGATAGCTTTAACACAAGCCGGTGGGAATACGTATGCACTAGAATAATTGAAAGGAATAATACATTAATACGTACGTACTTGCATATTGGAAAGGCAATTCTCTACGTCTTCGTGGCCGGTTGCAACATGTATACGTACGAGCACTTGCATATGGAAAAAGGAAAGGCAATTCTGTATCCGTTGCCCCGCTTCAGCGTGTGGCCACGCTCCAGCGGAGCTTGCGTCATTCGGAGTCCGCATCATGCAGTGCCAGGCACGGGGGACAGCTAGGGTCCGAGCGTGGCGGCGTTGTGCGTTGCGGGCGCACCTCCTTCCACGCAGATCCGAAGGCCCATGGGGAATCCTGCAAGATGGAAGAGGCCATGGCGACAGCGAAACGGGAGCGGAGTCCGCGTCGGGACGAGATCCGGCATGGGGAACAGCGAGGGTCCGAGCGTGGCGGCGTTGTACGTTGCGGGCGCACCTGCTTCCACGCGGATCCGAAGGCCCGTGGGGAATGCTGCAAGATGGAAGAGGCCATGGCGACAGCGAAACGGAAGCGGAGTCCGCGTCAGGACGAGATCCTTCTGCCACCGCCCACGTCTCCAACTCGGCTCTCTACACCTAAAAACCGGGACCACGACACGGCCGACACCGTCAGCGTGTGCTCCGTGAAGACGAACTAGCGCTCCGGGTACTTGCACTAGCGCTTGAGCAGGAGGAGCCAGTGGTTGGTGACGCGGCGCGGCTAACAGCATCGCGAAGGAGATCCACGAGCACGCAGACAGCACCCACCTCCACGGCCTTGGCACGCTAAACGCCGCTGGAGCGCGACATGATGTTGAGGAGCACGACGAGCATCATCCGGACAGGAACTCGGCCTTGGCACGCCGAGCACCGCCGGAGCATGCCGAGACGTCGAGGAGCAGATCGAGCATCATCGCACAGCAGCTTGAGGAGGGAATCGATCAGGTTCCCTTTCCTTTTCTTTTTCCAATACCTTGGTTAACTAATTTGTAGTTACTTGTACATCCACAAATTCCTCGACGGCAGTGTTCAGACTGCGAACTACATAGATGCATTGTTGATGAATTGATCAAACTAGCTCTACTAACTAACATACTATCCCATATATTAGGCGCAGAGACTATCGGTCCCTTCAAAATCTAATTGAAGAAGCACTCGCATATTAGTGTGTGTCCTCACCTTTTTAAATTCAAAAGGATTAGAAATGTTATGTTCGTTTCTCTGAATAGCCACCGAGTGCTTACAAAAAAAAACATTTACGAGCCTGTCAGTATAGGGGACCATATGTGAGTAATTAGGTTGCACCTTTTCGTTCAACTAAATTATTGTCAGGGACCAATATTAGGGTACTCGAAGAGTAGGAGCTAACAACCATCGAATGCTAACTCGTCCGCACAATCAAGAGCGCGACTACACCGCTTACCGGGTCACTCCTCGTTCGTCCACTGGGACTATGGGCCCCTCCCCCAGCGTCCGAGGGTAGGCTCCGTCTCGACCGACGCCCGGGGGCTAGCTCCGCCTCGCCCGACCCCCGGGGCTGGCTCCGCCTCGACCAACGTATAAGGGTAGACTCCGCCTCGCCCGACGTTCGAGGGAAGGCTCCACCTCGCCTGACCGGCTCCGCCTCGCCCGACGTCTGAGGGCGGACTCCGCCTCGCCCGACGTCCGGGGGCTGACTTCGCCTCGCCCGACGTCCGAGGGCAGGCTCCGCCCCGTTCGACGTCTAAGGGCAGACTCCGCCTCGCCCGACGTTCGGGGGCTGGCTCCGCCTCACCCGATGTCTGAGGGCTAGCTCCGCCTCGCCCGACGTCCGGGAGCTGACTCCGCCTTGCCCAACATCCGGGGGCTGGCTCTGCCTCGCCCGACGTCCGAGGGTAGGCTCCGTCCCGCCCGACGTCTGAGGGCAGACTCCGCCTCGCCCGACGTCCGGGGGCTGGCTCATCCTCGCCCAACGTCTGAGGGTTGGCTCCGCCTCGCCCGACGTCCGGGGGCTGACTCCGCCTCGCCCGATGTCCGGGGGTTGGCTCCTCCTCGCCCGACGTCCGGGGGATGACTCCTCGCCTGACGTCCGAGGGCTGGCTCCGCCTCACCCGACATCTATGGGCTGGCTCCGCCTCACCCGACGTCTGGCGGCTGGCTACGCCTCATCCGACATCTACGCGCTGCTCCTTCAACAGCTATGACGTTTTGGTCCACCAGCGCGATCAGAGTCCTTGTCTCCGCACTCCGAACCTTAAACTCCACCTTCTTGGGAAGGACTTGGAGGAGCTTACCTACAGAACCTCCATCAAGGAGAGGCTGTCAGGTCGCCCAAATCGATCAAACGGCTTGGGCCGCTACAGAATGACAGATACGGAGGAATGGGAGTCTCATGCAGTTTACGCCAGACGTCGGACCCGAACCCTGCATGGACATATCTGGTAAAGAGCTCCCAGAACCTGTCACTCGTGCCATCGAGGTAACATTATCGGGCCCTGTTTTTTCTTAAACTATGATCATTTATACATTTGTCCATTCAATCATCTCGTACATCCAAGCATTGTACATGTGATTGCCGCATCACAATGCTTCGCGTCGCATCACGAAGTAGTAGTCGTCTCATTCAATATGAACGGCGATCGACCGAGGTTCGAAGGCTAGCCCACAAATGGCTCAAGGCCGCCTCGTGTCAAACAGAGCCAGGGGAGAAAAACCGAGATGAGCCCCTGTGGCCTTGCCCAACCCCGCTTAGAAGCGGACAGGGACATCTCGACCCTTCTCGTTTGATTCTAACCTCGAGCCAAACCCACAGAATCTTCAATCGAGGAGAGGCCAACGGGCCACCCGAGCCTATCGAACGCCTCAGGCATCTGTCAGGCGGCGGGTTAAGAAGTAGTGGAATGCCACATGAGGGCTCTACCGACCCCGTCAGCGGATGATAGACCTGGATTTCACTCAAACATGCCCGTTAGCGAGCTCATTGAGCTCGACACTCGAGCCGTCGAGGCAAGTGTCGTTACCTCAGCCCCTCCGGTTGCGAAAACCGAGGATGGGGTGATGCATGGAACACGGCCGACCCCTTTCGAACCCCACGGGGCTCAGGGGCTCAAGCCACCCGATCCTAGATTGAGAGACAAAGGTTCGAAGGCCGCTCGCGAAGGGCCCGAGGCCGCCTCGCGTCAAACAGATCCAGAGGAGAAAACGTAGATGAGCCCCAGCGGCCTTCGCCCGTCCCGCATAGAAGCGGACAAGGTCATCTCAACCTTCTCGTTCGAGCCAAACCTCTAGCCGAGCCCATAGACTCCCCATTGAGGGGGAATCTGTTGGAAGGAGGGTTAACGAGCAACGGAATGCCCCCCGAGGGCTTTGCCGACCCCATTACAAGCAACAGAACTGAATTCCATTCAAACACGCCTGTCAGCAAGCTTGTCAACCACGTCACCCGAGCCGTCAAGGCAAATGATGTAAACTAAACCCCTCCTGTTGCGGAAACTATGGACGGGGCGACAGTCACAAAAAACAAGCCGACCCTTGACCAAATCCCCACCAGACGCGGGGGCTCAAGGAAGGTTGGACTTACAAGGAGACCTAATGTACGGTCGTAGAATGATAGCTAAGATCCTAGGGAGATGGTACGTGCGAATACAAGACATGCATTCTCCTAAGTTTTGGTGTCCTTCCCTCGATTTTCAGTGACATCCAACCCTAGCAGCGGCAAAGGGGTCAGACCTCACTCGAGGGCTGATAAAGGTATAAGTATACCTTTTCTAAAATAGTCGCTGCGTCAGACCTCGTCTTCACGCTAAGCCTAGTGGCAAGGTTTGTGGAAACAAATAAATGGTCATGTCTGGCTAGACTACCAAACACCTACGCCTCAGCGGCTACGGTGTCTTTGCTCACTAGCATGGTCAAAGTTCTCCCCTTACACCTTGGGCCCTATGGTCTTAACAAATGGAAGGGTCGGAACACATGAGCCTTCTCTTCTCGCATACAAAAAGGGAAGGAAACAAATTCAATCAAACAAAACAAAATAACGAAGTTACGAAATTGTTCTTATAATACGAAAGGATCGGCAATTGTCTAGAGTACAATGATGCTTATCCAAGATTACCCAACCTAGTTGACTAACTATCCCCTCTGTGGGAGAACTATTTCTTTAACTTTGTCCGCCAGGTTCCACACGACAGGAGCCACCGCCTTCTCTATTTCATCCAGCTCGGAGGCTTCGTAGCCAGGCGCGAAGCCAAGGCTCATTGTCTCCAAGTCAATACTATCAGTGTAGTTGGAGCAGGTGATGGCGAAGGCTTGGGTGATCCCAGAGAGAAGAGCTTCCCTCTCGAGCTGGCGCACCCATGCCATGACATCTATGGCACAAGCCGCAAGCGAACTAGTTCCCTCCGATCGCGCCACCTCCAGGTCGTCTAAGACCACCCCGACGGTAGCACGCATGAGATCGTGCTCCTCGCTCTCCGCCTGAAGGATCCTCTGTGCCTCAGTAAGCTCCATGACTAGCCCGGCGGAGACGCTCTCAGCCTCTAGCCTTCGGGCTACCATGGTTCTGAGATTGGCCTACAGGGAGCTGATCCTCTGCTGCGCCTGGTTGCCCTCTCGGACGGCCTGGTCACGCTCTCCGCAGGCCATGCCACGCTCTGAGCGAAGCCTCTCCACAGTCTGGCGTAGCTCATCTCATTCCCTACGTAGCCAGGCAACCGCCTCGGCATCTAGGTTCACCTTCTACTGCAGGGCCACAGACCTCTCCTCGGTTCCTAGCTTGAGCTCCCGCACCTTCTCCACCTCGGCCAGGGGGTCGAGGATCCGCTGGCGGGCCTCAGCGCCCCTCTGGAGTAGCTCGTCCTGCTCCTTCCATACTCTGGCGGCCACCTCCTTGTCCATCCACGCCCTCATCGACAGATACTAGATCGCCTTCTCAGCATCCTTCGTGTCCCGATGCGCCTCGGCCTCCTGTTGTCGGAGCCTAGCCACCTCCTCGGCCAGGGGAGTCAGCTCAGCCACCCTCTATTGGGCAATAGCAAGCTGGGCGCTCACATCCCCAAGCAGCTAGGCCTCTTCATCGAGGCGGTCCCATTTCTCCTTCTGCTCGCGAAGGAACTGGGATTTCTCCCGGCTACGAGCAATAAGGGACTGAAAGAAGATCAATGTCAAAACACAAAGATACATGAAGAAAGAAAAAAGCGAGAGGAGAGATTAAGTGAATACCTGGCCTCTAGGAACGATGACGTCACGCAGGACACCCTTGGCCTGGTTTAGAGCTTCTAGCATGACCGATATCCCTCTGTTAAGACTCTCCCACTCTATGCTCTTGGTAGCATCGTCGAGCGATAAGAGTATTGACGACGAGTCTTGCTGATCCATCCACTGGAGCAGTGGCTCGCCCCACGCGGCCGAGTGGCTGCCCCCCGACGTCAGGTCCAAGGGTGACTCCTAGCTGGTCCTCTCCACCACTGCCACGGTGCCTGGGGACCCCTCGGCCGCGCCTCCCTCCGACCGGCCCACGTCGGGCGCCATCACTTGGGCCGCCGGTGGCGTGGATCGCACTGTTTCCTCGAGCACCGCCAAGACTACGTCCAGTTGTGCCTAGCTTGTCACAGTCACTGTCACCTCCATCGGTGTCGAAGGGGCCTCGACCGGCGGCAGCCCACCCACAGCAGTCGGCGCCACAAGTGCGAGTGGCAGCTCCATCCGCTCCGACGTCGGCAGCGGAATCACTTCCATCGTCGGTTGCTCGGTGACCTTCGAGGGCATTCCTTCAACCTCAGCGACCGCTTGCCCCATCGAGGTCACGGGCACCACCGTGGGTGGTGCTCGACCGGCCGACAAGGCTGTGACGCCGGCTCCATCCTCGCCTAAAACAAGAGCGACGGCGAGCGACGACCGCCGCCTCGCCTGAATGGCGACACTCTTCTTGGGCACCAGCGCCAAAGAGTGGCCCCGTCTCAGGACGCTACAAGAAACAAAAGACATAAGTCACGCTGAAAACAGAGAAAAACAGATAAGTCAATAACTTACATTGGCACCATTGGGCGCAGGATACGTTTAGGGGACGAACCCCTAGGTCCTTGCTCTGCCTCCTCAGGACAGGTCGTTTGGTGCCCGCCCCCTGCTCCCGGGCCGAGGGGCTCACCTCCCTTGTACTCAGGAGCACAGCGGCGAAGCCATCCCCCTCCCTCGGCACCTCGAGCGCGGCAGTAGATCCGCTCGACCCCGCTATCACCTTGGGCATGGCGGTAGATACACCCGCCCCTACTAACTCTTGAGGGACTGTGGCGGGGCAGCTCCCCTCCGCTGACACCTTGGGCGCGGCGGCAAATACACCAGGCCCTACTTGTTCTGAGGACAGGCCGATGGTTTGGCCTGCCTCTGCCTCCTCCGGCCTCACGGCCGCACCTTCCCTTGTGTGGAACAGGAAGGGTCCCTACATGGACGAGTGGATACCTGTCAACGTATCCTCGCTCTCTAGGTCATCCCACTCATTGTCGGCTACTACCTCCTCTTCTTCTTCCTCGTCATCATCATTGTCACTATCGGTCTCCTCCCCGCGCTCCCGCACACGTAACTTCTGCTACTTCTTCCTCCTCTCGTCCTCCTTCGCCTTCCCCTATCGCTCAACCGCGGCGTGGTTGGCCATCGTCACGGTTAGGTCCTTTGGTAGTGGAGCCAGAAGATCCATAAGGACGAGTTTCTTTAGCTGGTCCCCCTATCTCAATATCAGCATCAAGAGGTTAGGAGTTCAATTAAAAAGGAGGCACGAGGGAAGAAAACTTACGAAGACAATGTACCCTAGTTCTATCAGCATTGGGGGATGCCCTGGCACTAGATATGCAAAGTCAAGGACAAAGCCGGCGTCGTCCCATAGAGGCTCCATCGCCTCCTTGATGCACAGCACCACTTCAGAGGGGGAGAGTGCTCCCTCGGCGAGCGCCATCCTGTCGAGTGACGCCCTGGGCACCATCATGTGTAGGGGGAGCGAGCGCCTCATCAGCGGCGCCACCCTCCACGCGTGGTAGATGCTGATGATCCCCGACCCCTTCACACCCCTCTCCTTTAGAATTCGGAAGGTGGCGAGGTGGTCCTGGATTTTCTTCTTGTCTTTCTCTGGGACACCCCACCTCCTCCATGATTCTAGGACCTCTTCGATAAGGCGCCTGGTGAACTCTGGCAAGGGGGCGGGTGCGTCGTTCTTGACGTAGAACCAATGCGAATGCCACCCCTTGTTGGAGGTCGACAGATGCATCGGCGGATACTCATTGATGTAGTTGTTGCGAAGCTGAATGCCGGCACATCCCATCGGCACTCTTAGCTCCCACTTCTTCTCCCGCTTCTTCAGGAGGGTAACGACAAAGAAGTACTGCCACAGGTCGAAGTGGGGACTAATCCCTAGGATCCCCTCACCACAGGGTGACGAACACCGCAATGTGCTGGATTCCATTGGGATCAAGATGTTGTAGCTCTACCTTGTAGTAGTGCAGCAATCCCCAAAGAAACTTGTGGGCGAGGGTGGTGAATCTCTGCTCATGGAAGTGAGCGAAGGACACGACATAGCCATCAGGCGGTGATGGCGCGTCCTCATTGCCGGGCAGCCGCCACTCCTCGATGGCAGTCCATGCGTAAAGGAGACCACGGCGAACGAGTCCCTCCAAGCGCTAGAGGCTGATATCAGAGCGGCACCATGGCTCCATTGGAGGATTAGAGTGGTGGATGCGAATTCGACGATGGCTAATACGCGGATGCGGGAGGCTTAGGCGATTGGCAGCGAAGGTTGTAGATGCAAAGGCAAGGAGGCAATGTATGAAACCCTA
The DNA here is from genome assembly GCF_019320115.1 of Miscanthus floridulus. NCBI lineage: Eukaryota > Viridiplantae > Streptophyta > Magnoliopsida > Poales > Poaceae > Miscanthus > Miscanthus floridulus. The sequence continues at coordinate 67,550,296 of NC_089598.1, read as the reverse complement.
GGGGCGAACCCTTTGGTTTTATAGGGGCAACGGATGCGAGGAAGGCAACCATCCACCTAGATCTCCATGCCTACCACGATTCGCCACCACGTCACCATGCGGGATATGCGCCCCCAATCTCTATCCTTTCCCTAAAAAGTCGCACCGGACATTTCGCCTCCCCAGGTAGACCAGAACTCTTTACCAGCAAGAGGATATAGGTCAAAAAGCGTTCCTCCAGCCCAGCTAGGCCCAGAAGTTTGAGGGCTCGCCCATCAATGATTTTGATGGCCATCCTAAGGCACCCTTACGACAAAGGATGGGCCTGCGATTGGCCAAAACTTAGGCACACAAGCTTCACGGGAGTCCTGGCCCGTAATCAAGATTCAGCCGGGCTGACTCTGACCGGATCCCCATGAACGGGATGTTAGGATCCCAATTGAGCTATCTGGGTAAACAACCACCAAATCTCACGACCATACCCACGAAGGGTCTAACCTCAGCGAAGAAGAAATTGCATCTTCAGGGCAAGGCCGTGGGCAACAATGGAGGGCTAGGGCTCTCAGAATCCTCTCTTTCGGAAAACCCTTCGAAGGAGTATCCTACTCCTCCACAGGCTCGGGGACTACACCCACTAGGTGCGCTCACGTGCACCCGCTGGCAAGTCAAAAATCCCCTAGGCCATTCTGCTCGAATCACCCAGGGGCTTAGGGGCTACTATCGGGGACCAATATTAGGGTACCTGAAGAGGAGAAGCTAACAACCATCGAACGCTGACTCATCCACACAATCAAGAGCGCGACTACACCGCTTACCAGGTCACTCCTCGTCTGTCCACTAGGACCATGGGCCCTGCCCTGAGCGTCTGAGGGCAGGCTCCGTCTCGCCCAACGTCCGGGGGTTGACTTCGCCTCGCCCGACGTCCAAGGGCTGACTCCGCCTCACCCAACATCCAAGGGAAGGCTCCGCCTCACTCGACGTCTAAGGGCACACTCTGCCTCGCCCGACGTCTAGGGGGCTGGCTCTGCCTCGCCCAACGTCTGATGGCGAACTCTGCCTCACCCAACGTCCGGGGGCTGACTCCGCCTCGCCCGTCGTCCGAGGGCAGGCTCCGCCCCGCCCGATGTCTGAGGGAAGACTCCGCCTCGCTCGACGTCCAGGGGCTGGCTTCGCCTTGCCCGACGTTGAGGGCTAGCTCCGCCTCGCCCAACGTCCGAGGGCTAACTCCACCTCGCCCGATGTCCGAGGGTAGCTCCGCCTCACCCGATGTCTAAGGGCAGGCTCTGCCTCACTCGACGTCTGGGGGCTGACTCCTCCTCGCCCAACATCCGGGCGCTGGCTCCACCTCGCCCGATGTCTGGGGGGCTGGCTCCGCCTCACCCGATGTCTAAGGGCAGGCTCCGCCTCGCCCGACGTCCGGGGGCTGACTCCTCCTCGCCCAACATCTAGGCACTGGCTTCGCCTCACCCGATGTCTAGGGATTGGCTCCGCCTCACCCGACGTCTACATGCTGCTCCTTCATAACTATGCGCGCAGATAAGGCAGGACACTCAAAATCAACCGTAATACCAAGAACCATACCCTGCATGCCTGTAGGAAAGTACTATCAGGATATGACAAGATGGGTGGTTGAAGCCCTTCAAGGCATGTCAGAGCCCGAACAGTGTTGTGGGCGCCAACTTTTGTCTTACAGTGTTATGGGCGTCGGCATTCACCCTCGGGCATGGATCCTGATGGAAGCATACGACAACCACTACGGCCCCGGAGGAAACTCACATCATCTGCAATAAACGGACGTGGGGTCACTGCGTCGTCTGCTCCCCATAGGGTCATGGTTCGGCATCCTGGTCCGTCGCGCCTCCCATAGGGGCGGGATGGGATGTGATCACTTGCTGATAGAGCTAGAGTGTGGCCCTATTAGGAGTAGCGGATATGCACCTAGCATGAAGCTATCCCTGGCACCGTCTGCCATGTCAGCGGGACTTGCTCAGAGGAAAAGGAAGACTCGGCACCTTTGAAGGACCTCCTTAGACTCTGGTTTTTCTTCTTTCTCCCATCTGTAATTCCTGCTTTCCCTTAGTCTATAAAAGGGAAGGCATGGCACCCCACTAAAGAAAGGGGGATCGATTCAACACACCACGCATCACATAACACACAGTTGAGTAGCAACCAAGCTCTTAGCGTCCTTTCAACCTTTCCATCAGAGACTTGGGACCTGTCCCTCTCTCGCCCGTTTATAACCCCTACTATGAATCTTTCAGTGCTAATAACACGACCAGCAACCACAAATTGGACGTAGGGACATTCTGCCTGAACCAGTATAAACCTTGTGTCTGTTGGCACACCATCCGGACCCAACGCGCAATAATACAAATTTACTCGTTGGTGTTTACTCAAAACACTGGTAATTATCCAACCATTATTATTCGCATGGGCATTAATCTAGTAATTATAAAAGATATTTTATATTTCATATATACTAAAAGTAGTAATTGCGCTTACTAGAGATGATGTGGATAGCTTGTATTAAGAGGTTGGAAGTTAGTGAGATGACGTAACTATTGCCTATTGGTGGTAGATGATGTGGATAGTTAGTGAAAGATGATGTGGATGACTTGCATGTTAACTTGTAGTGAGGATTGGCTTTATACTTCCTTCGTTCTAAATTATAAGTCGCTCTAACTTTTTTTTTGATATGTTGAATCTGCTATGTATATAGACATAACATTGGTCTAATATATACTAAATTTGATGTACTAAAAAAGTCTAAGTGACTTATAATTTAGAACATAGGGAGTAAGAGATATAAATATAGTTTTGTCTTTTGCTTTCCTTGCTTATTTTCATGCTTTATTTTTTCTATTTCCTGAATTTATTTGTAGCATTTACTTTTTTTTTTAACATTTCCAATAAAGCTAAGCAGTAACGGACCCTCCTGATTACTCAAGAAAATACAGCCCATTTCTTTAGTAAAAAAGAAAACATGGTATTAAAAAAATGCATGCCTCTTAATTCTTTAAGGGCAGTCTCAATGAAAGAAACTAGTAGTTTCTATAACATAGGATACCGCACAGAAAAAGTACTGATTTCCAACTCATGGTTTCTATGAGTAATAATTATTTTTTCTTGCTCTCTCCCAACTCTATCTTCTTTCTCCAATGGGACTGCTGCACGAGCCCTCTAAAAACTGGTGGTTTCTCCCCAATGGCGATTTCATAGTTTCTTGGTGCATTGAGTCAAGAGAAGACCTGATTTCTTCATGAGGAAACCATTTCTAGGATTTTTGCTCTCTTTCTTCATTAATTACGTTGCCATGTCAGCGTTTTGCCTACGTGGCAAGTCATTTAATAAAGATAGAAACCATCATCAATACACCATTGGGACTCCCGAGCCGTCAAACTAATAAAAAGGACGCACCTGAAACCCAAAATCAATGTAAGAATGTGATCTTTGACTCACCAAAGGCAGGTGTAACCATAAAATACTTCACTATATTTTATGAATTTAAGTTAATAGTCAGCTGAAAAACAAAGCAGAGAAGTATGAAAAACTATGACAGATTGTAGTCCATCTTTTATTTCAAACAATGTAAGCATGTGATCTTTAACTCACCAAAGGTAAGTGTAAGTTGGTTATAAAAAAAGGCACGTGTAACCATTAAATATTTCACTATATTCTATTAGTAATAGTCAGTATGAAAAGTATGACAGATTGTAGCCTATCTTTTATTTTCTTTTGCAAAGTTGGGGTGTTACTAAGTTGAAGGGCAAACAAATCAGACATTATAGGTAGGGATGAAAACGGTACGGATATTTTCCGACCGTATTCGAAACCGAATCTGTTTAGAGGGGTTGAGATCTGTCCGTATCCGAGTCCAGATATCTAATATCCGATATCGTATCCGTATCCGAATACTCAAATCGCATATTTATGATGTCGATATCCAATCGTATTCTATCCGACATAGTTGACACTATCCGTATTCGAATCCGAATCTGGACAGAAATATGAAAACAAATGTAATATCGGTGATATCCGTCCGTATCCGATCCGTTTTCATCCCTAATTATAGGCGACTTAACATTTTCTTTTGTTTTTAGCAAAATTGGAATACTTTTTTGTTTGCTTTCGACGCATTGATTGAAAGGACCATCCATAAGAACAGTTGATATGATTGGTAATGATTCTCCTTTCTGCCAATCTCCATCATCAGCTAGGAGTATGTGTTTTTTCTACAAACTGCACTGAACCAAAGCACAACATTAAATTAAATAATTGATGACAACAAAGGCGTTCATGAATCACGAGGTTAACGAAGTGAACAAAAGAAAATGTCATCTTTTGCGCAAACCAATTTTTTTGTTTGAGCTGCTTCAGCAATCAGCAAACAGATGAGCTAATCTGAACGAGGGATCCAATTAACTAGAGCGATTGAACAAACCTGACTCAAGCGTATCCTACAAATCCACACTGTCATGGCATACAATAAAAATCAAACCTTTTGCTCAATTAACCATGAAATTAACATCCGCTGTCTCACACCGGCATTATCTTCCTCTGCTCCACGCCGTCGGTGGCAGCGTCTGCCGCCGATGTCGTCTGACCTTCAGAGTGCACCATGTCATAGGTGGCGTGCACGCCGAAGAGCACGTAGTAGACAAGCATCGCCGCCGTGCAGATGCCGAAGCGCATGTAGGCCAGGGAGCCGAGAGAGCCCATCAGGAAGAGGTTTGTGGCGACGGACATTGCCGGCAGCCACGGCATGAGCGGCGCGCCGTACACCTTGGGCGCGCGCTGCTGCTTCGCGAACAGCGCCAGCCCCGTCGTGCCGGCCGCCCACAGGGCGCCGAACACCACGTACCCGGGCCACCGAGCATCGTAGCCCGAGTTGTAGTACACGGACAGGCCGATGGACGACAGGACGATCAGCGCCAGGAAGGCGAGGAAGGTGCGGGCCTGCGCGGGTGACGTGGTGCCCGCGACGTAGTAGCGTCGGACGAGGAGCGCGACGGCGACGAGCGCGAAGATGAAGAGCGTGCTGATGGAGGAGACGGACTCGAGCACGTCTAGGCTGGAGAAGAGCGCGACGTAGGCGGCGCCGAGCGTGACGGCGATGGTGGCGTAGATGGGCGTGCCGGTCTTGGGGTGCACGAGCGCGAAGTAGGGCGGGATCATGTGCGTGCGCGCGATCTGCGTGGTGTAGCTCGCCTGGCCGAGCGCGCCGACGAGGAGGCCGCTCGTCATGCCCTTGAGCGCGCCGAGTGCCACGATGTAGCGCGCCCACTTCATCCCGGCCGCGGCGAACGCCACCGAGTAGGCCTTGTTGGCGTCAATGTCGCTATACCGCTGCATCCCCACGAGCGCCAGGGACATGGCGCAGTAAACGAGTGTGATGGCCGACATGGACGAGATGAGGCCCAGCGGCACGTCGCGGCCGGGGTTCTTGGTCTCCTCGGCCATGGTGGCCACCATGTAGAACCCCGTGTAGGACCAGTACACGACGGCAGCGGCGCGGAAGACGCCCGCGGCGCCGAAGGGGAAGAAGGACGGCGCGAGGTTGGCGGGCTCAAAGTGCGAGAAGCCCGCGGCCATCACGAACGCGATGATGGTGATGCCGACCACGGATGCGATCGAGTTGACGGTGGAGGTGAGGCGCGCGCCGGACACGGCGACCGCGGAGGTGGCGCACAGGACGACGGCGGCGATCGGGTCCAGCAGATTGAATCCGTCGGCGAGCGCCGGCACGTGGATGCGGAGCGCGTCGCTGTCGCGGCCGATGAGCGCCGCGAGGTACGACGTCCAGGACCGGCCCAGGCCGGCGGCGCCCACCACGGCCTCGAGCAGGATGTTCCCCGCGGCGATGAAAGCGGCCAGGTCCCCAAGCTCGACGCGCAGGTACGAGAACGAGCCGCCGGCGGACGGGATCTCGGTGGCGAGCTCGGCGTAGTAGAAGGACGAGAGCAGCGCCGAGAAGCCCGCGGCGGCGTAGGCCAGAGGGATGGCCAGGCCGGCGTGGAAGCGCGCCTCCTGGCCGGTGAGCACGAAGACGCCCGAGCCGACGACGGAGCCGAATCCACCCACGACAGGCACCGCCGGAGCGGGTTTCTCGCTCTGGGCGAGCAGCGTCCCCGCCTCGACGGCCTCGGATGAGCGGCTGGTGACGCGGTCCCGCAGTCGCGGCCCAGTGGACAAGAGCGCACCGCCGTACGCGCGCCAGCTCCGGAACGAGGGCTCCGGGAAAAAGTCGGCCTTGCTCCACCGCCAGTACCGGCGGCCCGCCGCCGGCTCGCCCCCCCACCGCCGCCGATGTCATCACGGATATGTGGACGGGCGAGGGGGAGAGAGATTGATTTCGTGTTAGCTACTAAACCCAAGCCATCGCCGATCCGCTCTGCTGGCACAAAGAGCTTTACGGTTGGTTTGTTGGAATTCTGCGAGAGATATATGATGAGATGAGTTGGGCGGAGGCGCGTGGATAGATGGAGACTGTTGAGGCTATTGATCCGTGCGTGCGATCGCGATTTTGAGACGTCAATCATCAAAACAAACAGAGAAGCGGGGAAAGTTCGGCGTACGGTGATGCATCGAGCCGGGAAGGCGGGAACCCACACCTGGGGACGCGAGCGCGATGGCCCGCGCGTCCGCATCGTCCCTCTCTAAACGTCTGTCGCCATGATTTACCAATTTATAAAAAATACATGTAACATTTCTAACATCAAATAAATTTATTAAAAATTTAGATTTAAATATCTATTTAATAATATTAAGGGAAAACGGTGTTTTTGCCCCTGTCCAGAGGTTCAATTGTGATTTTACCCCTGTTTTTTCAACTTTGTGATTTTACCCCTGTTATTTTGAAACGAAGAGGCCGTTTACCCCTGGTTTGGATGTCCGTTATTTAGAGACTGATTAAACGATTAAAAAAAACAAAACACATAAAATCAGATGCGAAATGACTGAAATACCCCTTCCTCTTCTTCTTATCCGCCAAGACGGCAAGACCGGAACCGGGAGAGGCGCCCAGGCCCACCACAGCGGGCACTCCTCCGGTCCTCCCCATTCCCGAGTCCCGACCAACCACCGGCACCGACGCGGCCGCTCCCCAACATGGCGTCCACCTCCGCGGCGCCGCGCACCACGAAGGAGCTCATGGACGCCCTCACCGCGCACCTCTCCCTCTACCACACCGCAGCGAACCCTAGCCCCGCCGCCGCCGCTGCCTCCTCCCCGTCCTCCTCACCGCGCGCCGCGATCCTCCGGTGGCTCGCCTCGCTCTCCCCCGCCGCACGCGCCGTGGCCGCCGCCTCCCTCCTCTCCCCCGCCGCGGCTGCCGCGCTGCTCTCCATGGTCCGCCGCCTCCACCTCCGCGGCCACTCCTCCTTCTTCGTCCTCCACTCGTCCCCGTCCACCTCCTCCGCGCGCGGGGCCGAGGAGCCAACCGTCCTCTTGCGCCTCTCCCGGGGCCTCCTCGCCCGCGCCGCCGCGGGCTCCCGGGCGCAGGCGCTCCTCTTCGCCAACATCCTCCTCTTCCCCTCCTCCCCCGCATCGTCACGGTGCCCTGACGCGATCACCATCGCCGAAGCCTTCCTCGCTGACCTCGACGGCTTTGTCGCGGCCATGGACGAGATCTCTGGCGGGAGGTTCCTCTGCTGCGGGGAGGGGGAAGTTGACCTGGCCGCACTGGCGTGCCAGGATTTCCCGGAGTTGCCCTGGCTTAATGCCAAGGGGTACTACGTGATCGAGGAGTTTCTGGCCAACAGGTTGGAGATCGCACTGCGAATGTCGTGGGCGGCGGCAGGGGGAGGGGGAGTTGGAGGGAGGAAGGCGGTGAGAATTGGGAAGGGTGTCAAGGAGAAGGCTGGACTTGCTGCAAACGCGTTCTGGAGGGAGAAGGGATATGTGGATTGGTGGATGAGGCTGGAGCCTCGGATGAGAGCAAGGATCATGGGGGCATTCTTTGGGAAAGGTGCAATTGCCCTGGCAATATGCTTTCTGTGCTGCATTTTGATATAATCTGGCAATTATGGATTTCAAATACTTTTGGGTTGCATTTCACAGTTGTATGCCTTATTTGCATAAGTGAGCTCCAGATTTCAGAGTCATATCTGTAATTTTGTATAAACTTTTACAATGATTTTAATTCAAGTGAGATGGTTTGGGATAAGATGTTTATTTGTTATTATTACATGAATACATGAACATTGTCAACCTGTGATTTAGTTAAGATGTGCATGAGTCAAGTAACTCTGGTTTGTGTTTATTAGGGGTGGTGTATCCCATACTGATGCATTTTGCGGTAGCTATTTTATTGTAAGAAATGTGTGGAAAGGCCGTTGATGGTGATGGAAGGATGGAAAAAGTGAGAGAAATAACATGGCATACTCTAGTCTTGCAATCTTATTTCTAAAAAACAGTTTAGGGAAAACAAATCATATTTCTTAATCTCGTAATAGGCCCTTGTATAGGAAATAGAAGCAAATTGTCTTTTCTTGTATTGACGTTAATTTATGCAAATGTAGGTGCACCTTTCCTTTAAATAAAAAAAAAGCAAGGCAATCTAGTAGGTTTCAAAGAAACTTCTTCAAAAAGTATCTGAAATATGAAAGCACCTGGTTCAGGAATATGATGAAGATGGATTTCACATATATTTTTAAAGCATTGGTTCTTCTCTTGTTTTGGAAATGACATACAGAAGTTGCCTATTGTGTTATGTTTCTGCTGAGAAAAAAACCCTTCTTTTCCTCAAAAGGCACTAACATGTTCAAACTGTTTGGCAAGTGATGTTTTCTGAAATCCGCGTGCTTTATCTAACTGAAGTTTCGGCATAGTCTTAAATCAGGCTATGGAAGAGTTCATGGCTGCTGTATGCTGAGAACTTATCTGTGCATTTTCCTTAATGGCAGGAGTATGATGAGCTTATGGAAGAGTTCATGGCTGCTGTTAAGCAAATCTACGGTGAGAAAGTCCTCATTCAGGTGAGTTAGACTCAAAATTGTACTTTTGCTATGCCAGATTAATTGAGATAACCATCCTTCAGTTTATTGCCTTTTGTGGTTGGAACACTCACTAGAATTGCTGCTGCTCTGTCGAGAAAAATATTTTAATGTTAGTATATTATATAAGCAACTTTTCTCTGCCAGTAACGATGTGGCTGTAGTTCGTTCTCATCAACTTTCACATGTTTTCTTATCCATTCATTTCTGGAAGGACATCTGGTATAATTTTGCCATCATTCTTTCTGTCCAGAGGGAGCGTTTAGCCACCTGGAGATTGCCATCACCTGCGTCCTGCCGCCGCCCCTGCGCCTTGTGCCAGAGACCATCCTGCGCCTTGTGCCAGAGACCATCCTTTTGATCCTAAAATTTTGAATATTTATCAATATTAAATCTGAGTTCAAATAATTGCAAGTTGTGCCAAATATGTTTGACCAAATTTAATCAATTGTCAGCATACAATAAAAAAGTCTAATTCCAAATCAGGATAAAATCACAATTAGGCATAACAAACAGGGGCAAAATCGCATGGGCATTTATGTCCTTTTGTACAAAGTTTAACACCGTTAGGGGTGGATGATGGAGCAGGGGCAAACTAGTGCTTCGTGAATGTCACAGTAGGGGTAAATTCACAAAGTCAAAAAAAATAGGGGCAAAATTACAATTTCGATACAAAACAAAGGTACAAACGCAAGAGCCTCTAATATTAATTATGTATCATAAATATTAATTTTGTTTAATATATATTTAGTCAAAGCCGTTTATCGGGAAACGAGGACGGCGGGAGTACTCTATTGAACCTCCGCTAGCTCGTGAGCCGGGGGGTTTGGTGACTTCTGTTCAACGCGTGTGGTGGTGCGTGGCTGTTTCACCGACACCCCGAGTTCATTTCCGTACTAGCTAATGACACGTGCGATGCTTACTGCACATGCAAACAAAAACCATTTCTTCCAAACAAATATCCCATGAATGTTGGACCAAAGAACAATACTATACTTTCCGCCATAACAAATTATTCCACTACTCTGAAAATTTTATAGTAATAATAAATTTCCCGTTCAATTTTATTGATGGGAGATGCTATTTATCAGATTTCAGATGTGATTTCTTTTCCGAGCAATGCCTATGAGGTTGAAGTTTTAGATAGCCTCTTTCACCCATCAGAAGAAAATCTCGCTCTGATTTCCCTTGATCTATTTAACCTGGCTCGATCTCTGCTATTTATGGTTCACCATTCATAGAAAGCCTAGTACCATCCTTTGTTCTCTCCCATCCTTCCAATCAGCTTCATACACTAAAATGAGGCTCTAGTAGGTTGTAAAGCAGTTGCTTTATAGAGATAGAAGCCCTCCCTATCTAAATTGGACTTGTTATCAACCAAAGTATTGTCGAGTTTTCTTCGTCCTCTCATTTGACGACTTTTTTCCCGGTAATGTTCTTCTCAGGACGTCCGTCCGTTGACACGCGCCTTTCCTAAGCCTGCGGAGCCCAATACGCCTGCTCCCCTCACTGCTTCTTCATAGAAAAACTGGATGCTGATTTCCCATTTCTCCTATCCTGTCGTGGCCTTCTTCACCACGACATCCGACCGACGTGGTTGACTCCACCGCATCACTCGTCCACCGCTCGCCTTCTCCAATGCGAGGAACACTCACCGCGGGACAGCGCAGCTGGCCGGCGCTGTCGACTCCACCACAGGGGACCACACCTGCCCGCCCTATTGCCGGGCGCCACGCAGTCGCCCGCCTGATGGCATCACCCCCTCCCCCCTCGTGCCACTCCGCAGCATTGCGTTCCGCGCCGGCGTTGTGATCCGCGTTGACGAGCCTCCATTCGTCCAAACAACAATTAAATATTACGCTTGAAAACGCATGTTGCAAGTGTACGTTAAGTGTTTCAGATGTGTGTTGCAAGTGTTTCATAACGCATGTTGCTCTCAGTTTCTCTTTCTTGTGCTTCATCACTTCATTGGTAGTATTGCACAAAAGAATTGTAAGTGATTTGTTTTAGGACCTGATTAGTTAATGGCCAAAATTTAGTTGTCAAAATTCAGACAAGTCAATATTTTGGTAGCCATTTGGTTTGGCAGCGTTGTGGTGGAGAGGGAGCGGGCGAGCAGAGCCAGGTAGGGGGCGGCACGGACGTACAAACATATACTCCCGGCAGGCGGCAAGCACGGCGCATCGGCACGCCACACGGCTAGGAGACACCGGACCATAGCAGGGTGCGAGCGCGCCGCGCGCAGCGGCCGGCCGGGTTCAGCGCCGCGACGTGCTGCTGGGCGCTGCTCGCACGCAGCACGCTCCGTCTGCAATTGCCACCACACCTGCCGCTTGCACCGCCGTGCATCCTCGGTTGTGTCTCCATCTAGTTGGATGAAATGGCGCTACAACATCGCTCAACACGCGTGCGAAAGAACAGGCGAAACGACAGCAGTAGATTGGGTCCAGAATATTTTTGTGTACATGGGCTGGACTCAACGCAGGTATGGATAAACCCGTAGACAAATTAATTATGAAGATTTAATTAACATTAAGGTGTTGTTTGGTTTAGGAACGGTAACGCAAACGCCAATGTAATCAGAATTGTTTGGTTTCTGCACTGTAACGTAAATGGAATCAGAAACTGCCCGGCGGCAAGTTGTCCGGCCAGTGCGAGAGCTCCCAGCAGTCCGGCGCAGAGCAAGAAACACAAGCCCACAGAACTAAAGACCATGACCGGCGCCACCACTGCGCAGCCAGCCTTGGGTTGAGATGCATCTGCGTCCACGCTGCTGCTGCCCTAAGCCCATCAGCCGGTGTAGATCCGTCCTTGGAGATGAACGTGGGCAGTAGTCTTGCCGCCGCCGTCCTTGCCAGATGTGTGGGCTTCCTCCTCGCGCTCGCCTGTGGCGACGAGCCTGGGTGGAGGAGGGACGGACTGCGGAAGACTGGGTGGAGGAGAAACTACTGCGGCGATATCGACGAGTCGCCATGAAACGCCTCGCCGAGATGATAGAAAACGCCAAGTCGAAGACGATGGATGCGGGGTGTCGTGCTGGGCTATCCGGGTCCTGTGCGGCCGTGCTATCCGATTACGGAAGGTTGGGAGGCGTATTCGATTTGTATACTACGGTATCAGGGGATCTGATTGCGGTTGAGGCTGAAACAAACAGAACTTAACGCAAACGGTTAACAACGTAAATGGATTACGTTACATAGGACCGAACCAAACACTATGTAAGTTGCTTTAAGATGCATGCAAATTTCTTTGGGAGGTCCCTCAGAGCAATACTCATAACCAATCGTGTTAGAGAATCTCCAAGAGACTTTTTACATCTTTTCGAATTTATAGGATTAGAGATTTTGGTAAAATAAATTACACTCAAACAGGCACTTCAATTGGATATCTAAATGTAGATATCCTCTATTCAGAGTTTCTTGCTAGCCAAAGATAAAGAGCGAGAATTGTTCTCTAGACTGCGTACAAGATAAAAAAATATGTTGAAAAATATAAATATATGGAAAACGACATTTGCACAAATAATTCTCAAAATGATAACTTAGATAGTAGATTTTAGAGATGCTCTTATAAGGAGAGGGAGAGATCAGTTAATGCAACAATGGTTACACTTGTTTTCAGGTCTGCAGTTAGTTCTGAAGCTTTGCAATTGACAAATACAATGCGGCCAGTTTCACCATTCACAAACCTTATAAAGAATGAGATCTGCACACGGGGAAGACACCCCATTGACATATCAAGGAAATTCATATAAGATGCCATTTGGATCTTTTCATTTGGAGGAATTAAAATCTACTTAATAAACTAGGCTATTTAGCTTAGAATTTAGTATTACACTACTTTCTAAAGTTCACATATAAGATTATCTCCAATTTATAGGGTGAGAGATGTAAGTTGATTCTATAGATCAATATTCTATATTTCTACTTTGCAATTTATAACATATTTTTCCACTCGCTCCCCTACAATAGAAATACAATACATAAGTATCTCTCTCGTATAGCCAACAATAATATATAAATATAATCCATATACAATCATATTAGCTTAATTAATATGTTTTTAAATTATGATTATTAAAATAAATTCAATTCTAAGGATCCATACGGGCCTAGTTTTCGTTTTCTGATATAATAGTTTCGTTTGTTCTAACCGAAACGTTAGTTTTAGATAGAGGCATTTTTCCCACAACGATAACACTTTCATTACTTGTTCAACGAAATTACAAAGTTTGATACATCATAAACCCCGATAACCATGTTCCCGAGCACCAAGGAATCAGCCAACATGTGACCAAAACCAGCACCATAAGGACAAACAACAAATTTTGGTTCAATTCTATATAGGGGAGAACACAAATCGCTTGATGCCGCAAAGTGTAACAGATAGTGATAGTGAGCCAGTGAGGATTCAATTTAGTAAAGAGCAGATGGAATAGAGAAGCTACACATTCTTACTACAGTGAACACAACACTACTACAGAATGGACTTGTTGTCCCGGGCGGTAATGGCCTTTAGTCCTGGTTACCGCGCCGGGACAACGATCCCGGGACTAAAGGTGGAACCTTCAGTCCCGGGTCATCGAGCCGGGACTAAAGAGGGACCTTTAGTCCCGGTTGGTGTTACCTCTTAGTCCTGGTTGGTAACCCTAACCGGGACTAAAGATTCCTTTTCTTTTTCTTTTTTTTTTGTTTAATTTGTTTTCAGTTCAGTTACACATATTTGTTTAATATATAATATGTTTTTATGTACGTATTCTACGCTGCTAATATAAATACACGCACGCATATAATTACATCTAATTCTCATCTCGAGCATTATTATATTCGAATAAAGTATGAAACTATATATATTATAGATATATATGTATATATACAACACTTTCATAATCTTGTTCTCGAAAATAACGATATCAATAAACATTTAATTTACATCATTAGTTCCTTAGATCAAAGTAGAACTCGCCGTTGGGATTTAGCACTTTTTCTAGAAGATCTCCTGCTATTGACTCTTGAACTGCTTTCAGATGGTCTTTTTGCATGACCCTTCGTTTCAACCATTCAGTCTTGCATTTGAAATAAAAGGAAAAGTATTAATACATATATATATATATATATATTCATTTAAAAATAAATAAAAATTTGATATATACGTACTCTGAGGATATCTTCAGGAGTTCTTCTTATGTATGCAGTGATAAATTCACAAACGTAGTATCCACACAAGTTATTACCTGGTTCCTGCCGCAAACACCACTGTACGAGAAGAAGATTATTCTCATCATCTCACACGTAAATTGAAGTACGATATAGTAATTAAATACGTGGGGAAGTATATATAGTACTACTTACTGGTATTTCAACTACATTAAGTGGTGCCTTGTAATCCTTGCGGTGTTGCCGAATAAACTCTTTCCAAACCCTGTGCGACCAATAATGTACGATCGTTAATAAATTATGGTAAAGTCTATTCAATAATAGTTGTGCGCGAGAGATCGAAATTATCCCTGGATAATGTCTATCATATCTTGGTATTGTGCTCGCTCTTTTCTCAATGAGTCCAAGATTACTAACTGACTTGAGTTTAACTCAATGACAATGAGTATCCAGTGAAACCTGCATTGGTTTATACACACACGTACATGCATATAAGTTGTATTGATATTACATAAAATGTGTAGACTACATTATTATTAACACTTACTCAAAGTTGTACGGGAAAAGTATTGTTGTCTTGTCGTGCTGCTTCACGAAGAACTTCATGATATTCGTCTGTGCTTCAGATACCCAGTGGTCCTTGACAATAATATCGGTTTTGAATACGATATAAGGATCAATGAAGCCAACACTGGTGTCTTGTATTCTTTGGAGCTCTGACATCTGGAATCTGTATATAAATATAAGTTACATGTGAGGATAATTATATACACGTATGCATGGAAGTGAGTTTATTAAATAAAAGTAAGAATCACTTACAAACAAAAGGAGCTAATGATTGATTTGTCCAGAGCGTCCAAGTGGAATAGTTGATGCAATTCTTTGAAACTAATATGTAAGATGTCAACGCCACGGAAGTAATGATGGTCTCTAAATCTGACAAAGATCCACTGCTCACCCCTGCCACACGCCTGCATGTACCACTTGTTGAGCAAGTACATTTGCGTACCCAATTCATTCAGAGCCGCAAGGTTGTACAGACTTTTGCCATATTTATAAGTCTTCCAGGTATCAACTTCCAGGTTCTAGATTGGAGCTTTGCCCGTCAATTGATCCAAGGTTAAACCAGTATATTTAAAAAAAGCATTAAGGGCTTGAACCGACACTTCTCTAGAGTTGTCTGGTCGATAGACTTCTATGTTGGAACCATATTCATTAGGAACAATAAGATTTTGCATTGGTTGCTTCTGTTGTCCGAGCTGTGGGACATCCTTCCCTGATGCTCTTTTCCTTTTCTTATCTGCATCATGTGACTTCACGAGGGAGCGGTCATAGTCTGATAGTTGCGAAGGCTTACGAAGTTCAATCATCTTTTTTTTGTGAGCATCGATCTTCTGCCTCAGCACATCTCGTGGTATGTAAAAGTACGGCTTCTCCTTAAGCTTCGCTTGACTCTTGTTTTTGATATCTATAAAAAAATCTTTCACTTTTTTGTCTTCTTCAGCTGCTATTTGCTCATCAGTCTTTTCAGGAAGTATTTCTTGAGAAATAACTCTTTTTCTCGGGGTCTTCTTTGCCGCCGGGACCTTAGACGTCTTTGTAGTGCGTCGTTGTGGAGGGGGTGGGGGCGGTGTTGGAGACCGGCGTGGAGGCGATGAGGCCGGTGTTGGTGGAGACCGGCGTGGAGGCGTTGGAGATCATTGTGGAGGCGGTGGGGCCGGTGTAAGAGTTGGAGATCGTTGTGGAGGCGATGGGGCCGGTGTAGGAGTTGGCGATCGTCGTGGGGATGAAGTCGTCTCGCCCCCCGCGACGCTGTGATGAGATGGGGAATGAATGATTAGGCTAGGCTGGGGGGAGACCCTGCTACAAAAACAAGTTGTGTGTCAATTATTTTTGAAGCCAATAGAAAATTAATGGAAAATAATATTTCATTCACTTTCATTCGTACCTAGGGTGAGGTAGGGGAAGCGGTGGCGCCCCAGGAATGATGATGAAGCGTTTGCGCCATTGAATAAATGTCTTCTCTGCTTCTCCTAGTGTCTTCTCCCCATCACCGCCTTCAATGTCAAGAGGAACATTGCTGTAACCTTTGAGCACTCTATCGACCGAGACGCTAGCATATCCAGGTTGAATAACTGACCCATGGATTCTTGGTGTCTTCGTTCGGTCTATTGGAGATACAACCCCGACAGCCACCATGATTGATGCATTATTACCATCTGGAATGTGCAGCTCACATGTTGTTAGAGGCTCGGTAATGTCATCAACAGGGAAGCGCAACCCAGCGTCGTCTTGAATAACTGGCAGCTCCGTAGAAGCACAACTGCTTTTCATCTGACCAACGGGGCTAATGGTGACTCCCGGCGTTGATTGCGATTACATTTGACTCATTGCTAGCTGCACTTGCCTCTTGATCTCCTCCTGCATTCTTGCCTCAAGAGATTTTTCTCGTTCACGTGATTCAAGCAATGCTTGTCATGACTCATCAACAAATTGCTCCAATGCAAGAATTCATTCTGCCTCCTCATCCTTCTTTCTCTGGCGGCTTCTGTAGGTATCCTTGTCTGCTGGGAATGCGTGTAGCCACGGAACCACCCCATAGCCTCTTGTTCGACCACCGTGTTCGGGATTCTCTAGGGCATATGTCAATTCATCCTTCTCTCTGTTGGGCTTGAAAACACCACTATCAGCTTCTTCCCTAGCATGAGCTAGTCTCTGTGTTGCTCTCTCAATTTTTTGGCCAAAAATTAGCTTGCTAGTGTCTGAGTCTAGGCTTCCCCCATGAGCGTAGAACCAATTCTTTGCACGTTGAGGCTAGTTCTTCTCTATTGTTTCAGGTATAATTCCCTTGGCAGTAATCTCTGCTTCTAGGTTCTGCCACTTGGGAATATCACTCCTATAACCACCTAATCCCATGCGATGATGGTATTGCTTCTGTCGGGCATTCTGCCGATTCCTCATCACATGTTCCTCACTGTCTTGAGATGTCTTGTATTCTACGAAGGCATCCCAATGGGACTCCAACTTGACAAATGCCTTAGCATTGAAATCCGGCGTAGCATTCTTCAAGATAAACTTTTTATACAATGTCTTCTTCCAACTCTGGAACAATGTTGCCATCTTCTTCATTGTCCAATCCCTCACTAGCTCCTTCAAAGCATCATCTGCTTGTAATGTGAAATGCTGAGTGATATCTCTCCAAGCTAGGTTCTTGTCACGATCAGATACAAAACTAACATTAGGAGCGGATATCTTCTGCTTCCATTCACGAGCACTAACTGGGATCATATCCCTTACAATGAACCCACATTGATTGACATATGTCTGAGCATGTGGTCCCAATGGTTTGCCGGTGTCGGTGTCGAATTCTGATATTATGAAACGGCCCTCTAATGGCTTTTTTGGCCCTTAGACTTTCCTACTTTTATCGGTGATTGATGTAGATACAGAGACCGGCTACATGAGTAGAAACACAATGATTAACAACAAATATACGTACGCATGCATCTATAAGAGATGATAGATAATCGAATATATACCTCGCCAGTATTTTCTTGCGCGACAATTTGTTGATCTTCAACCACCGGCATATTCAGGATATCCTCATAATTAGCAAAGTACTGACTCGTGTCATCTACATCCACATTAGTGCCGGCGTTGATAATATCCGCCATTATGTCATCACTCAAGTTATCATCCGGAGCAGCCATTTGTATCTTCAAGATAACACATAGATAGAATTACTATGGTACATAACATAAGTACATGTGATAACACATATAGAATTACTAAATCTAATTAAATATAATAACACATAATATTTCATAAGGATAAACAATAATAAGGTATAGGCTTTGGAATCGAATCAAAAACACTTTCGATCCAAAAACATGGAAATAAGTACATGTATATATATACACATAGAATGATACAATATATTTTCTCTCTCTCTCAACACATAGAAATAAGTGCATATGTCTATATCTCTAGATATGCATGTGATAACACATAGAATGTCTCTCTAGATACAATTTTCTCTCTCTCTCAACACATGAAAATAAGTACATGTATATATACATATAGAAATAATTAAGTACATATGTATACATATAGAATCTCTCTCTAGATATATATAGAGAGATAGAATATATAATTACTAAATCCAATTAAATAAATCTAACATGAAATTAGATAAACTAGTAATAGATAATACATTTTAATCTAACATATATAAAAAACTATAATAAAAAACTATCTAAAAAAACTATCTAAATAAAATACTAATTAAATTTTAATACATTTAAATCTAACATATATCAAAAACTATCTAAAAAATAACTAAAAAACTAACAATAAACTACTAATTAAAATTTAATACATTTTAATCTAACATACAGCCGAGGCTTTATAAAAAAAATCTAAAAAACATGGCCGACCGAGAGCAGCAGATCACGAGAGTTCGACGGAGGGTACGGTGGGCGCGCGGGAAGCGTCGGCGACGGAGGGTGGGTCGGGTGCGGCGGCGGAGACGGGATGCGGCGCGCGATGCGGGCCGGGAGAATGGCGGGGCCGGGCGGGGTTAGACGACGACGGCGGCGCGGCAGAGACGAGCTCGACGACGGCGGATGGCGCGGCCGGGCGGGGCTGAGCGACGGAGGCGAGATCGAAGATGAACAGAACAGACGTTCGATATATATAGGCCGGGACCCTTTAGTCCCGGCTGGTAACACCAGCCGGGACTAAAGGACATTTAGTCCCGGCTGGTAAGACCAACCGGGACTAAAGGTCCAACCCTTTAGTCCCGATTGGTCTTACCAGCCGGGACTAAATGTTCTTTAGTCCCGGCTGGTGTTACCAGTCGGGACTAAAGGTATTTTTGGGCGGGCACCGAAATTGCCGCCCACCCTTTAGTCCCGGTTCTTGGCCTGGGCCGGGACTGAAGGCCTAAAAATTTTGGCAACCCGCCAGCGTAATTGGAAAGGCCTGGGATTTTGATTTTGTTTAATACTAGGTTAATCAATTAATTCCATAGCAACTTCAATACTTTGCAATATTTATTTTAAAAAATACTATTGATTAACTAATTATTTATTGTAAATAGGAAAATTTTGTAACCTAAAGTTTTTAATTTCTTTTATGAATATAGAATATAAATGTTACTAATACTAAGTATTTTGTTAATGCAAAAATATATTTGTAACTTAAAATTAATAAAACTAATATTATTCGATAGGAAATTTATTATCATATTATTGTAACGTCAATGTTTCAATTTTTTCTCGGTTTTTGACCAAAATTGACAGGAAATTTTTGTTGAACCTATAAAAATAAAGAAAATATAGTATTTTTTGTTCTACAACTTTTTCAAATGAAAAAATGGCCTATATAAGGATTGTATATATTGATGAGCTTAACAAACTTGGTATTCAAAACTTTTCAATTTGAGACAATCTAGGGTTCCGAAAACTAGTTTGTAGGCGTCGAAATTTAAAAATCACAAATTTGAACCATCCAAACTCTCTCAAATGGAAAGTTGACCAAAACAACAATTGTAGATCTTTTTGAGTTTAACAAACTCGGTATTCAAAACTTTTCAATTTGAAGTCATTTAGAGTTCATAATACTAGAGTCAAAATATTGTTTTTTTATTTGACCAAATTTGACTTGGTCAAACTTGCTCAAATGAGACACTAAATGACCTCAGATGAAAAAACTCTGAATACCAAGTTTGATCATCTCAGTAAGATCTACAATTTCTACATAGCTCATTTTCTCATTTGAGAAATTTTTGTCAAACACTAGTCTCAACTTCTTGAATCTCATATAGACTTTCTAAAACTATGTCACACACTTGTGAAATTTAAACTACATTTTGTTCAAGCTTTCTCAAATGAAAAAATGGCCTATATAAGGATTGTATATATTGATGAGCTTAACAAACTTGGTATTCAAAACTTTTCAATTTGAGACAATCTAGGGTTCCGAAAACTAGTTTGTAGGCATCGAAATTTAAAAATCATAAATTTGAACCGTCCAAACTTTCTCAAATGGAAAGTTGACCAAAACAATAATTGTAGATCTTTTTGAGTTTAACAAACTTGGTATTCAAAACTTTTCAATTTGAAGTCATTTAGAGTTCATAATACTAGAGTCAAAGTGTTGTTTTTTATTTGACCAAATTTGACTTGGTCAAACTTGCTCAAATGAGACACTAAATGACCTCAGATGAAAAAACTTTGAATAGCAAGTTTGATCATCTCAGCAAGATCTACAATTGTTACATAGCTCATTTTCCCATTTGAGAAATTTTTGTCAAACACTAGTCACAACTTCTTGAATCTCATATAGACTTTCTAAAACTATGTCACACACTTGTGAAATTTGAACTACATTTTGTTCAAGCTTTCTCAAATGAAAAATGGCCTATATAAGGATTGTAGATATTGATGAGCTTAACAAACTTGGTATTCAAAACTTTTCAATTTGAGACAATCTAGGGTCCCGAAAACTAGTTTGTAGGCATTGAAATTTAAAAATCATAAATTTGAACCATCCAAACTTTCTCAAATGGAAAGTTGACCAAAACAACAATTGTAGATCTTTTCGAGTTTAACAAACTTGGTATTCAAAACTTTTCAATTTGAAGTCATTTATAGTTCATAATACTAGAGTCAAAGTATTGTTTTTTTATTTGACCAAATTTGACTTGGTCAAACTTGCTCAAATGAGACACTAAATGACCTCAGATGAAAAAACTCTGAATACCAAGTTTGATCATCTCAGCAAGATCTACAATTGTTACATAGCTCATTTTCCCATTTGAGAAATTTTTGTCAAACACTAGTCACAACTTCTTGAATCTCATATAGACTTTCTAAAACTATGTCACACACTTGTAAAATTTGAACTACATTTTGTTCAAGCTTTCTCAAATGAAAAAATGGCCTATATAAGGATTGTAGATATTGATGAGCTTAACAAACTTGGTATTCAAAACTTTTGAATTTGAGACAATCTAGGGTCCCGAAAACTAGTTTGTAGGCGTCGAAATTTAAAAATCACAAATTTGAACCGTCCAAACTTTCTCAAATGGAAAGTTGACCAAAACAACAATTGTAGATCTTTTTGAGTTTAATAAACTTGGTATTCAAAACTTTTCAATTTGAAGTCATTTAGAGTTCATAATACTAGAGTCAAAGTGTTGTTTTTTTATTTGACCAAATTTGACTTGGTCAAACTTGCTCAAATGAGACACTAAATGACCTCAGATGAAAAAGCTCTGAATACCAAGTTTGATCATCTCAGCAAGATCTACAATTGTGAAGTCATAACATTTTACATAATATCCATCTCTAAAACATAATATATTAAACATGCATCGTTGTGTCATGCGGGCACAACAGTGAATTTCTTCTTGATGTATGACCCTTGGTTATGATCTTGTCGTAACCATGGAGTGTCTTCATAATTTAACATGATGCTTGGATCTTTCTTCACTATAAAGGGTGGAACTCGGACATTTCTTTCGTAATCTTCTGACATGTCTGACTTGTCTTTAATTCCCACTATATTTATTTTCCCAGAAAGAATTATGTGGCGCTTTGGCTCATTGATCATTGAGTTGATGTCTTCGTTTTTTCCTCTCTTTGATTTTGTAGACATGTCTTTCACATAGAACACCTGACTCACATTGGCAGCAAGGACGAATGGTTCCTCTTTGTACCCAATATTGTTGAGGTCCACTGTTGTCATTCCATACTCTTTGTCGACTGTTACCCCTCCTCCGGTCAGCTTCACCCATTGGCACCGGAACAAAGGGACTTTAAAATTAGGTGTATAGTCTAGTTCCCATATCTCTTCTATGCGGCCATAATATGTTTGTATATTCCCATTTGGATCTGTGCCATCTATGCGAACACCACTATTTTGATTGGTGCTCCTTTTATCTTGGGCAACTGTGTAAAATGTATTCCCATTTATCTCGTACCCTTGGTACGTGAGGATATGCCACGATGGCTGCCTAGCCAACAAATACAGTTGCTCATCAATATTGTCATCGCCTTAACATTCTTTTCGCAACCAACCACTGAAACTTTCCATGTGCTGATGCCTAATCCAAGCTTCAGTCTTCCCTGGAAACTTGGATCGTAAGAACTCCTTATGTATCTTGATGTACGGATGCACCAATGACGAGTTCTGAAGAACTATGTAGTGTGCTTTATTGAAATAATCGTCTTCCATGCCGATATATGTTTTCTTCCCTAAAGTTCCTTTACCACTGAGTCTCCCCTCGTGTTGTGATTCGGGAACGCCAATCGGGGCAAGGTCAGGAATAAAGTCAACACAGAACTCAATGACCTCCTCTGTTCCATAGCCCTGGGCGATGCTTCCTTCAGGCTTAGAACGGACTTTTACATATTTCTTCAAGACTCCCATAAACCTCTCGAAGGGGAACATGTTATGTAAGAACACAGGTCCAAGAATACTAATCTCCTTCACCAAATGAACTAGGATGTGTGTCATGATATTAAAGAAGGATGGAGGGAACACCAACTCAAAGCTGACAAGACATTGAACCACATCATTCTGTAGAGTAGCTAGTTCCACTGGATTGATTGCCTTCTGAGAAATTGCATTGAGGAATGCACATAGCTTCACGGTGGCTAGACGTACATGTGGAGGTAGAATTCCTCTTAAACCAACTGGAAGCAATTGCGTCATAAGCATGTGGCAGTTGTGGGACTTTAAGTTTAGGAATTTCTTATCTGGCACATTTATTATACCCTTTATATTAGAGGAGAATCCCGATGGGACCTTGATGCTGCTTAGACATTCAAACATGTTGTCCCTCTCTTCTTTGCTAAGCGTGTAGCTAGCAGGACTTAAGTAATGACGTCCATCATCTGTCTTCTCTGGATGAAGGTTGTCTCGTTCTTTCATGCCCTGCAAGTCCTGGCGTGCTTCAAGTGAATCCTTTGGCTTCCCGTACACACTCATGAATCCTAACAGGTTCACACAAAGATTCTTTGTCAGGTGCATCACGTCAATTGCGTTGCGGACCTCTAGGACTTGCCAATAGGGTAGCTCCCAAAAGATGGACTTCTTCTTCCACATGGGTGCGTGTCCCTTAGCATCTTTGGGAATAGATTCACTGTCTTGTCCCTTTCCAAATACTACTTTCACATCCTTGACCATTGCGAGTACATCTTCCCCGATTCGGTTATGAGGCTTCTTCCGGTGGTCTGGCTTACCTTTAAAATGCTTCCCTTTCTTTCTTACTTGGTGATTCAAAGGAAGGAATCGATGATGGCCAAGGTACACGACCTTTCGACATCTTTTCAAATATATACTGTCAAGGTCATCAAAACAATGTGTGCATGCATTATATCCTTTGTTTGTCTGACCTGAAAGATTACTTAAAGCAGGCCAATCATTGATGGTTATGAACAACATTGCTCGTAGGTCAAAGTGTTCTTGTTTGTACTCATCCCAGACACGTACACCTAGTTTGTTCCATAAAACTCGAAGTTCTTCAACTAATGGCTTCAGATAGACATCAATATCGTTGCCAGGTTGCCTCGGACCTTGGATGAGGATCGGCATCATAATGAACTTCCGCTTCATGCATAACCATGGAAGAAGGTTGTAGATACATAGAGTAACTGGCCAAGTGCTATGACTAGTGCTCTGCTCTCCAAAAGGATTCATACCATCTGTACTTAAGGCGAACCTTAAGTTTCTAGCCTCATTTGCAAACTCTGGAAATTCCCTGTCTATCGCTCTCCACTAGGACCCATCAGCTGGGTGTCTCAGCATATTGTCTACCTTATGGTCTTCTTTATACCACCGCAACAACTTTGCATGGTCTTTATTTCTGAACAAACGTTTTAAGCGTGGTATTATAGGAGCATACCACATAACCTTGGCAGGGATTTTCTTTCTAGGACATTGTTCACCCTCGACGTCACCAGGATCATCGCGCCTGATCTTATACCACGATGCTTTACATACCGGGCATTCATCCAAATTCTCATATTCATTGCCATGGTAGAGGATGCAGTCATTAGGACATGCATGTATCTTCTGGATTTTTAATCCCAAAGGGCAGACAACCTTTTTTGCTTCGTACGTAGTGGTGGGCAATTCATTTGGCTTCGGAAGCATCTTCTTTATGAGGTTCAATAAATTCCCAAATGCCTTGTCGGATACACCATTCTTTGCCTTCCACTGTAGCAATTCCAGGGTTGTACCTAGCTTTTTTTGCCTCTCTTCGGCCGTCGGGTATAGCAACTTCCTATGATCCTCAAGCATACGCTCGAACTTAACTTTTTCTTTTTCACTTTCCCATTCTTGTTGTGCATCACGAATGGCATCGCCAAGAGCATCACCGAGATCATCTTCTACCGCTACTCTTCTTCATCTCCCCCATTGTAGTATCATCAAAAGCACCATACTGAGCAATAATGTCATCAATGTCTAAATCTTCTCCTTCACCTTCTTCCATCATGACCCCGCTTTCTCCATGCTTAGTCCAACATATATAGTTTGACATGAAACCTGACTTAAGCAAATGTGAATGAAGACTCATTGAGCTTGAATATTCCTTTAAATTCTTACATAGGGCACATGGACAGCACATGAAACCATCCCGCTTATTTGCCTCGGCCACACCTAAGAAATAGTGCAAGCCCTCAATAAAGTCTTGGGAGCGGCGATCGGCATTGTACATCCAATGGCATGACATAATCTGTATTACATGACAAATTATGAAAACCTTGAACATAATTAAGTATTTTATTACACAACATAAATGACACACACACGGTTGATTAATTAACTAAGCCTGGCTACAACGTAAGCAATCCCAACTATCACTAAACAAACTAAAACTAAAATGCACTTCAGTAACATAATTATTTCATGATCGTACGCAATCAATAAGCTTCTCCTGCTGGCTCACTGCCTCATCAGCAGCAGCCACTACCTCAAGCGCACCCAAATTCTACACGTATGTAGCATAATCTTCCTCCCAGTACCAACCATCGCATCCATTGCCCTCCCACTGAAATTAAAGCCAAAAATATTTAGTCAAAAATATTCAAGAAAAGCAGGTCAATTAGCCATAATTATAAAATGCATAAGAAACTCACATCGCGATCCGGGCACTTGTAGAAAACACGACCCTTGTTGGGTCCCTGTCTCTTGACTCGGTACTCCATCACAATCTTCTGCTTACACTTGCCGCAGATAATGAGAGGGAGTTCTGGCCTCAGTCGTTTCGCAACCGAACGAGAGGCCGAGGATCCGGTACTAGTTGTCATCTACTTTCTATACTTATTTTTGCAAACTAGTGTAAATTTCATATTTTCTAAAATGATATATTTAAACAAAACTAGTACGGATTTCACATGTTTCAATAAATAACCATCCGTACTAGTTGACCTTGCTTACGTGATCATCTCGGCCAGCATTTCTCCACTGGACGGCACCGTACTTGGCCAAGGAAGAGCTCCGATTCTACGAGAAAGGGAACACGGTCTTCCACGACCGTTGCCGCTCTCCCTCGTAGAATCAAAGTTCCTCCTTGACGTCCGTTACTGCTCGGCAGAGAACATGTTGGCCGAGCTGAACACGGTCCGCAAGTTCAACTAGTACGGATTTTCTATAATTTTCTAACTATTTACTAAGTTTTTCATTTCATGGAAAATTTAATTCTAAAAAAAGGCATGATTTCTAAGTAGTTCATTTCATGGAAAAAATAATTCTAAGTGACCTGCTCGATATCGGTGAGCTCGCGGACGTTTAGGTTGCCGAGGATAGTAACATTTGTAGATGACATTTGTAGGTATATCCATCAAATTATAGCTCAAAATCATGTTTCAATAAATAACCATCCATACTAGTTGATCTTGCTTACGGGATCAACTCGGCGAGCATTTCTCCACCGGACGGCACCGTACTTGGCCAAGGAAGAGCTCCGATTCTACGAGAAAGGGAACACGGTCTTCCACGACCGTTGCTGCTCTCCCTCGTAGAATCAAAGCTCCTTCTTGACGTCCGTTACCGCTCGGCAGAGAACATGCTCGCCGACCTGAACACGGTCCGCAAGTTCAACTAGTACGGATTTTCTACAATTTTCTAACAATTTTCTAAGTTTTTCATTTCATGGAAAAATTAATTCTAAGATCACGTAAGCCACCGGGGACGAGGATGGCGCGTGCTCCAGCGAGGACGAGCGAGGCGTGATTTTGATGAACTAATTTAACTTTTGTTTATCCAAACATATATGCAAATCATCATGTGATTTTGAGCTAAAAATGACATATAAAATCATAATAAAGTCCAACATATAAAGTTACACATGCATCTACATCGCAAAATGAGATAAGCTACTGATAAAACATAAGAGGATTAAGTTTGTTACCTCCAAAATCGAAGAGCAACACCAATGGAGGGGGAGAGAGCAAGAACAACAGCAAGCTGAAGAATAGAGGCAGTGAGTTTGAATGGAATGGCTCGGGCTCGGGGAGGAAGAAATGAGCTAAATTATAGACCGAGATAATTAGTCCCGGTTAGGGGTCCAAACTGGGACTAAAGATTAATCTTTATTCCCGGGGCATCACCCAAACCGGGACTAAAAGCTCGGTTAATAAATATAATAAGGATTCGTTTGAAAGGGGGACTAAAGGTAAACCTTTAGTCCCGGTTGGTAATACCAGCCGGGACTAAAGATCCCTGCCCCGCGGACGACCGTTGGGCAGGGACCTTTAGTCCTGATTGGTATTACCAACCGGGACTAAAGGGTCCTTTAGTCCCGGGGGCAAAAAATGCCGAGGCTAATGCTAAATTGGGACATCGTTCTAAAGTCTGTTCTCTAGTAGTGCAAGGGTTGTTTGGATATGTGAATTGAGCGCTACTCAGCTGGTTGGGTTTCTTGAGGTGAAACCCGAGTTCAAGTCATCGACTTGACATGGGTACTCGCATTTTTCTAAATTTATTGTAGGATTTGGAGCTATTATTTTAGTGATAGGCACGTGTCCATCGACGGCGAGACGTCTGTGGTAACTTCATCAATCTCGATATTTATCGGTCCAACTCAGTTCTTCGAAGGTGCTCATAGGGGTAGGGTGTGCGTGCATGCGTTCATAGAAGTGAGTGTGCACTGGTGTATGTGAGCGCATCTGCCTGTAGCTGGGTCTCGCAAAAAAAAGGATATTTGGATCCCTAGAATTGATCTTATTCCAAGATAAGGTTTTAGCAATCAGGTTCTATAAAAAAATACATTACTTAGATTTTGATTCAATTGAGGGTGAGTGTGCGCTCGTATATGTGAGCGTCTGCGTCTGTAACTGGGTCTCGCAAAAAAAAACTATTTTGATCCTAGAATTGATCTTATTCCAAGAACCTTAATAAGGTTCTAGCAATTAGGTTCTACAAAAAACAGATTACTTATAATTTGATTCAATTCAGTTTTTTTCTTTGGGTAGACATGGGAACATTTTCTTATAATTAAATTGTAACTTTTGTTTGTCCGTTTGGTAGAATTTTGTTAGATAGCGGGGGCTCACAAAAGCATCGAAAAGAAACGACGAAGCAGATTGTCACTAGTATTAAGAGCAAATAAAAACCATCTAAGAGCATCTCCAAGAGTTCTCAATATTTTCTTCCCAATACCATAGAATTTTCCAACTCGCAAGTCCCGGAGACATAAATAAGATCATCTCTAACTGTTTTCAATAATTCACTCCTAAATGTAGAAGAAAAATTTACATCAGGAATCCTATACTATTTTTAAATTATCCTAACCACTTTATATATTCTTTCTCTCTTGTACATTTTGCATCAGGAACCTTTTCCTACTATTTATTCTTTTTCTGCCCATCCACCTTTAGATTGGCCGAAGGATATACATGTTTAGATGGCGGTGGGAGGGGATACGTGCGACTTGGAGTCCGCACATCTTTACGCGTAAGGGGACATTTTTTCCCCAAGTGCTAAATGATTGGGAGGTGGGATTGGGAGTTATTGGAGATAGTTTTTCCTATTCCGCCAAAAATCCTAGATTGGAAGAGTGTTTTGGTACTCTTGGAGGTGCTCTAACAAAAGAGGGGATGGGCAACCTTCGCATTGACGGCTAGATGCCTCCTTGTCACTCGCTAGGCATAGGCTGTCGTTGCTGCACTGGAGTGGGGCATGCGCCACCACCATGCGCCCTTGCGCGCGATGTCCTTCCTTGGCGCAGGGTAGTTTTGGGAGGATGGGCACGGGTTTGTCCGCTCGTGTGCAGCGTATCACACTAGGTTTTCTTCAACAAAATCGAATGCACATCACATGCATGTTAGTTTATTAACACATGAGACGATAATAACAAAGATACATTGCAGTGTTTGTTACATAAACAACAACGTTATTACAAAAATACCAAAGGGTCTAAAAGAAAATTACACAGAGTTCCAACGAAGAAAATTACATAAACAATAACTTTATTACAAAAATACCAAGTTTTTACTTGGAGCTTTCATTATCCTTCCTCATATCTAGTGGCATTGTGTTTGCTTTTACCTGGCTTTTGGGCACTCGAATGAGAATTTTCTATTTTGCCTTCAAACCTTCTTTGTTGGGCATTAGTGTTGGTCAATGCATTTATCAAGGTGGAGATTAAAAGATCATGTTGAGAAGTGTATCGGTCTCACCAATGTGTGAGAATGATTGACACACAAGTTGAGAGGTCTGAGGCTTTCCAAGTTGAGTTCATATTCATATGTGCTCGATTATGCTAATGGCTAACCGGAGGAGTTGTGGTGTGTTGCATTGATTGTGTTGTACAACATCTCTCTTGGCTTGTGAATGTGCAGGTGTTGGGTGCGCCAAGAAGGTTGATGGCAATAGAGAAGATCAAGGGGAGACCATGCAGCTCACATTGGGCACATGAGAGCAAGCGTGCATTGGTGATGGAAATGATGTCGGGCAAGTCAAGGAGGTAGACGATAGCGTCGTGGCACTTGGCAGAGACCGTACATGCATCTACATGGGTGATAAAATAGCATCGATCAAGTCACGAAGGAAGACGAAGGCGTCAACCTTGGCAAAGGTCGAATACGCATCGACATCGGCTAGTCATGACTAGCGAGGCAAGCATGATGGGTTGTCAATTTGGTCCTAAAAAACTGGGGATGAATGATTTGATGGTTTGGGCCTCAAAACCATCGGAGCAAGGTTTGGTAGTTTGGGCCTCAAAACTAGACGTGGACGATTTTGTGCTTTGGGCCTCAAAACCATCAGCGATGGGATTGATTGGTATTGGGCGTCAGCACCGGGGAGTGGCAGATCGGCACACACGTAGTGGCATATCGAAGCTTGTGTCAAGACGAAACGATGTCGAGAAGGTGCCGGGTCCATTGGATCGATGAAGAAAAACTTGGACAGTTGTGTACCCGTGAGGGTATTTGGGCTAAGTACTTCATGTAAAGGCAACTTGAGAAATAGCCAAGTGCCTATATATATGGGAGATGGCTGGTTGTGAGGCCAAGCCTTGGAGATTAGACACTCATTTGTCAGGTTGAGAGCTTTTGGTTAGAACTAGGAAGAGAGGAGTGTCTCTTTCATTGATCCTTATGCCATCCAAGCTTTGAAATCTGCTAGGAGTGGCTTATAATCATACATGATGAAGTAATAAAGAGATCAAATCCGCGTACCACTTTTTGTCCTCAAAATCTAAAATGCCTCTTTTCAATGATTTTCATGATGATTTTTGGGAGAATTTCTTGTTGCTGCTTGGGCTGATCTTTTAGCACAATTTTGTGTGGTTTTGGGACCCTTGTAACTTGAGCAAACCATTGTTTCAAGCCCAGCTTCTATGTACCCTGTTCCAAGCCCCCAATACCTCTCTTTTCATGATCTTTTGGTGATTTTCTTGAGAATTCTTTGAGCTGAGATTTTGGTGCTTCTCATTGCTTCCTCTTGGTGCCTTGAGGTCTTGGGAAAATGTCTATCCTCTTCGTGCGTCAAGCATTGGACCAATAACCGGCGGTGCTAAAATGTTCTACCGCCAGTTTGGCGTACGATGCGGTGGCGAAGACCGGCACTGTGTTCACCGCCTTATCATACGCCGGGACGGCGGTGAAAACTTTTATCACCACTAGTGGGTCACCCGGAAGGGAGCTGGCGCCGGTTGTCTCATAACCGACAGTGAAAGTCCTAGCAATAATTAAGCTTTCTGTACTAGTGGCTCACAAAACTCTTCTCTCTAGAATGTTGTGAAAACCCCAATTTGAGAAGAAAACAATTGATTTTCTTGGCCAAGCATTGAGATTTTGGTCAAGACTCTTGGCGATAAAGTCACAGTATCCTAGTAGAGATGTGTAAAAAGTTTGGTGCCGATTGGATTTCGTTTGGTTGAATTTTGGAGAACTTCCACTGCCGCGTTCTACTTCTGCACAAATAGCATGGAACCTCTGGGCTTTGGTGCAGAACCTCCACGCTCTAAGAATTTCTGTGACTGTGGCTCGATTCTTAGTGTTATCTTGTCACTTGTTGACTTGTGTGTCGTAGGAGTCTACAAGAAAAATCTGTTTGGGTTGATTTCGGGATATAAGCCAATTCTTTAGAAGAATTTTGATTATCTCTCACTTACCTCTCGATATCGCTGTCTCGATCCTTCAAGGGCAACCACTTTGATTTGCTGTCCCAATAAACCGGGGTTTCTTTTGACCCAGACACATGATATCTACAAAATCCATGTCAATGACAGACTGCTAATAGAGTTTTTTTAACCATTAGGCGTTTGTACCAAGAATTCGCAGGACAGGAGGAAGTATCTATTTTCCACAGGACTGATAATGACTTGCAACAGCCTTCTAGCACTACGTGAAAAACGCTTTGTAGGGGCGGCTGCAGATCGTTTGAAGAGGCGACTCAGCCAGTCGTCCCTACCATATCGTCTCTACAAATCATGCATTTGTAGGGCCGGTTTCCAGACCGTCCTTACAAATCGATTTGTAGTGGCAGCTGGTGTTACTAGCCGCCCCTATAGATTCGTAGGGGCGGCTGGTAGTAACACCAGCTGCCCCTACAAATCGATTTATAGGGACGGCTGATAACACCAGCCGCCTCTGCAAATCGATTTGTAGGGGCGGCTACAGTACCAACCGCCCCTACAGTACATTTTTTCGCTAAAAAAATTCAAATTTACAATTCAAATTCGACCAGAATATATATATATATATATATATATATATATATATATATATATATATATATATATATATATATATATATATAATTCAAATCTGACCAGAACATATATAATTCAAATCAGGCATAATGACAATCTACATGTGCCGTCACAACTTTATATAATTCAAATCAGGCATACTATAATAATAACCTCAAAAAACGCGTGAGTAATTTTTATTTTTCCAAGTGAAATTGAGTTCTAATGCTGTAGGCCTGATGACACCTACCGGGAACCGTCGATGCCATGTCTGATGTCTCGTACTCCTACCGTCTACCAACTGAACCATGGCAGCATCCTCCGGCCGGCTACAGAGTGCCGAGGCAGCGCCAGTGATCCTCCGTGAAGGCCAAGTCGCGGTGGCGGAACGCGGCCTCGGCAGACACGAGCTGTTGAAGCGCCGTGATTTTGTCCCCTAGCTTCTGGCTCCTCTTACATGGTGCCTGCACAAAAGTATATAATAACCAAAAAAAAGGAAAACAAAAACATTCAGAATACAGAACGTTCAGGTGATGTTGATGTCCGGGATCAGGTAGGCATCAAAGCCAGCCTGCTGTGCATACAAACGGGGTTTACATGCGAACAAAACAACCTCGGTTACCTTCATCATAGACTGATTTCTTGTTGGTTTCGGATTGCACCGTTGGCCGTGTTGTGGACCTTGTGCTGTCGCTGGCGTCGTTGTCTTGAGCCTCTTTGATCCCCTGAGACGGCTGCCATCACCGGTCACCGTCTCCCCCGCTGCCATCCATTTCATCGAGTAGTGATGACAGAAACAGGCATGTCCAAGACGCAAGCTTAATACTAGAACCATTAGCATGATACTAGAAGGTTTCAACTTGAACAATGTGAAGAGAATCATAGGTGCATACTGACAATCTACAAGTGCCATCACAACTTGTTATTCCTCATGAGGATGTGGTCCAAGTAATTAGGCATCCCAGAAGACATTCAAACACGAATAGTTGCATTGAAAGGTAAAAAATAGGCCTGCAAAAGCTAGAAAAGTACATATAAACCAATCTCAACAGAGAAGATCCTAAATTTGATCACTATATATTATATAGGCATAGAAGACAATGAGGACAAATTGAAAATACAGAAGCAATATGTCAGTATCTCAAATGAGAGAAGCATAGAATTGGCAAGAGATTGTGCCCATTTCATAGAATAGAGAAGAGTTTGTTACAAGAACAAACTCATATATACATATGCTAGATGCTACTGATGATCTTCCAATCTAAGTTACTTATGTCAAATACAACAATTCCAGTTTAGCATCTATGCAACTGGGATTTGTCCAGGCTCAAAACTAAGGACCTATGATGCATATGAAGCCATTATCCATTATGTTCAAATGCAAAACAAACAGGGACTTGAAAAAATGGGAAAAATCAATATGGGCAAGATCTTAATTGAGTTTCAAAATATTCGAATTTGTGTAGAGACAGTGGTATGTCCTTAAAACTCTGGTGTTACTTTACGCAGGCTTTTTATGCAAGTATATATGCATTTTTAAGAAAGTATATTAGCCATTTTATCAGAGCTCCTGCGAAAAAAATCATACATGATGCTAACCTGCTAAACAGAGGAAATAGAGCTGTCCCTTGAAGCAGCCAATGGATCTCTGGAATGGAACTAAATGCCCATAGAAAATGTACAGTCAGCTGAGACATAGAAAGGCAAGCGAAAAGTTCAACTCTAAATTAAATGCCCATAGCTATAGCCTCTATCATTATGTGTACCCAGCCCCTATCATATTGGATCTCCCAACTGGAATGTAATGTTAGTTGGTAGGTAGCAAACAGATATAACCATGAAGGGCAAAGTTCTGATAGGCTATACTTGCAACAGTTGCACAAAGTGGGAAGATTAGACAAATGTATGCATCGATATATGTATGTACCATGTAACGCGATCGAAATGCTCTGGTTTCATGTTGTGTTCCTGTTGTCCTGAGGTAAGATAAGTTTTATATTGGTACCAACAATAATCGTATATCTGTAATAATTTTTAGGTATTTTGTTCCGATCGCGTTAACATGTAGAGGTGACATTACTGCTGAAAACATATTTAAATTACACATTTCATCTATTACATTCTGTTCTACATGATCTGCCCAAAAATCACAAGAAGTTGTACCCTGATCTAAAGACCCAGAAAATTGTTTTGGAATACAAACTGCAAGAAGCCAATCTTATGGAAAAAAGACATCAGAAGGCACCTGCACACTTCTATCACCGGTACTTTCTCGGCGAACACCTTGAATATGGCACTTGGTCTTCCTCTAAGGCAATGCATCAAACACCTTGAGCGTGCCGTGTGGTCCATACATGTGAAGGATCAGCAGTGTCCACCAGCAGGTAGCGAGGAAGACAGCGGAAGTTACAGCCGTCAGGATTAGGCATGGTGGTGCAGTAGCGACTTGGGATCTGGATCGTGGTACCTGAGGCTGATGTGGGAGGCAATTCTTGCGACGTCGTTTGGAGGGACAGGGGGAGAGAGGCCGCCGGCGTACTGTGCAGGGCCCGTCGCAGCCGGAAGCACCAGATCCAGCGTGCGAAAGCGCCTAGGCCGCCGCCTCGAGATAGCTGCAGCTGGGGCTTGGCCAGGCCGCCACGCTGGGAGGGGGAGCGCCTGTGGCAGGGCTGCCACGGTCGGGCGCCCGTGGCGCAAGGGCCGGTGCGCCAGGTTCGGCCGTGCCGGGGGGCGCCGCCGTCGGAGGGGAGCCCATGGGGACGGCCGCTAACGTCGCCGCGGGGGGGTGCGGCCGTGGGGACTGCCGGCAGCGGGGAGGCGCCGTTCGCTTCGGGAGGTCGCGTCGAGAGGGAGAGGGAGCGAAGAGAAGAGAAAGAGAGGGCGACGGGCGAGGCAAACCGGCTTAATATATTGGAATTTTATTGTCGGTTTGGTATTTGTAGGGGTGGTCGGTGATTCAGCCACCCCTATAAATGGACACAGCGGGGGCGGCTGGTATTATCAGCCGTCTCTACAAATCCGACCTATTTGTAGAGGCGGCTCGTAATTCCTGCCGCCCCTGCTGTTCTATTTGTAGGGACGGCTGGTCTCTAGGCTCCCGAGCATGCCACTGTAGGGGTGGCTCTATCACCGACTGCCCCTAAAAAAAATTGCCTCATTGCTACATAGCGTTTTTCACGTAGTGTAGGCAGGCAGATCAAGCGGATATCAGTCTTTTGTCAAGGTATTAAATTGGTACATGGTCCGACGTTTTTTTATATTAGAAAACTAC
The DNA here is from genome assembly GCF_019320115.1 of Miscanthus floridulus. Taxonomy (NCBI): domain Eukaryota; kingdom Viridiplantae; phylum Streptophyta; class Magnoliopsida; order Poales; family Poaceae; genus Miscanthus; species Miscanthus floridulus. Next base: position 67,515,685 of record NC_089598.1, on the reverse strand, counting down.
ACACACTTCAACGTGGTAACTAATTACTCAGCAATGCAAATCGATATTATGTGTCCAATGTCCGCCATGCATGAGCAATGAAACTCACAAATGAGTCATCATGGATTAGAACAAAAACAAAGGCATGTGACCAGATTCAGATCCGACCAGTCACAATCCCATACGATCACATGACGAGCAGCGGTTAGAAGTGCGTTGTCGTGCACCAGTTCGGAGCGTTACAGTTACGACGATCAATCGATGACCGTGGTCCCTGTTGCACATAAGAGCAGGAAACGGTTGCTACAGCACTATCGGCCTCTTTATGAGCACTATAAATGTGTTGCAGTTGCACCCAACGCACCTGGCATGGCAAACTCCAATGGTTTTTGCGTTTTTTTTTCTAAAAAACAAAAAGGTGACGATTAATGTGCCGACGAAGCTTCTTTGGATTTTTTTTTGACTTTTGATATTTATTTGCTGATAGATTTTTTTACTAAATCTGTCAGATTTCTATATCTATGATTATGCTTTAGGATTTGTGCTTCAACTTTCTACTAGGTTGCACTTCTAAAAAAATCTGACAGATTTAACTACACAAAATCTATTGACAGATAACTAGACACTCCTTTTTGTTTTTTTTGCCACGCTTCCGTGAAATTCTCCATAGCCAGCGAGAAACAACTTTTCTAGCTTTTCCACACGGTCATCATCACCTATTCTACGCCTCCAGTCAACACACAAAGAAACACAGTTTTTCTCATGTGTTTTCCTCCTGTGGCAGCACTGGTTCAGCATCAAGCTTCTTGTGGGGTGTTGCTCCGGCCAAGGGTCTTTCATCGGTGTTTTTGCTCCGTATCTTAGGACGGGCTTCTTTTGCGGCTTAAGTAGCCCTTTGTGGCGTTTCCTGCTGATGCGTCTTTGTTGTTTCTTGCGAGAAGACGATGGAGAGTTCTGCGTTGAGGCGTTGCCGGTTACGAAGAAGATGTCACTGCAGTTTGTGCTTATTTTTTCCTTTTATGTTAAGGGTGTCGTGGTGATGAGTACTGTACTGCTGTGTACTGTCGTTTTTCTTATCTAATGGAAGCAGATATCCCCTTTCAAAAAAAGGAAGAGTAAATTGATCTTTTTTATGTCTATCAGTCAAGACTATTAGAATATAATAAATAACGGTAATGCTACCATTAAGACGTCCGGAAGGCCAGACGTCTCGCTCCACTCACTGCTGCATACGCCGCTCATTTAAAAAACAAAATCAACTCTCGCATGCCTCGCTCCGCCCCCGCCCTTACCCCTTCCATGCTCCTCATCCCCGGCCGCAGCGCACCAAAGCCTACGCGTCCTCCCCCACTAGGAGCCCCCAACGCCCGCAGATCTGGCGGCCCTCTCCCCCACCCCGGCAAGATACATGGAGTAGGAGCGAGATGCATGGAGGTGGCACAGTGGTGTTGCAGAAGAATGGGTGACTCTCCACATCGGTGCCGTGACCTCCCCACCCCCGGTGACCGAGCTCCCCAACCCCGGCGGCCATGGCGCTCCTTGCCCCCATCCCCCACCGTCGCCGCCGAGCCAAGCTGGGTACTAGTGGCGCTGGTGGCGGTGGTGCTCGTGCGCCTCCGCCGGTTCCGAACCTGACAGCTAGAATCGACCCCGACGGCTAGAATCGACCAGCCCAGGCTTCCCCTCCCTTATGTTGCAAATGTATGTTTTAGGTGTTTCAATCGTTTCAAAGGCACGTTGCAGTTGTTTCTTATGGATGTTGCAAAAGTAGATCGGGGTGTCATCACTAGAAATATCCACTTCTATGACGAACAACTTTCGTCACTGAAGGAGTCAAATTCGTCATAATTTCAGTTTTATGACGAATTTATGACGAAAAACGGTTCGTCATAGAAGTCACGTCATTCTTGAAATTCCATAACGATTCTAGAAATTTGTCATAGATGTGGATAGATCTATGACGAAAACTGACCGTCATAGAACTGCTTTGGCATGCGTGGCAGGGGGCAGCCACGCTGGTGGGTGCTTCCGTTGGAGATTGCTTTCCACGTGTACATACTATAGTCGGTTGAATTGGAGATGGTTCGGTGTCATCTTCTTATTGCACAGCGTGGCCATCTCTAGTTCTTGCACGTTTCAGGTTCTTACTGGACAACGTGTCAGGACCCTGTTGCTCCACATGTCAGTTTTCTTTTGGCACACGTGTCGTGTTGTGGTTGGGTCACGTGTCACTTCTTCATTAGATCATGTGTCATTTTTATTGATCCACGTGGCATGACCACAATACCCCGTGTGTCTTTCTTTTACTCGAGCACATGTCTTGATTATGTACGTCCGCGTGTTAGTATTTTATAGGGCCACATGTCGTGCCCTAAGCTACCCACGTGTCTTTTTCTGATTCAACCATGTGGCAAGACGGATTTGTACCATATATTTTGTTTGTATTGGCCCACGTGTCTTGTCCTAGCTCTTACACGTATCATTCACTGGTTCGTTAACGTGTCAGATTCTTATTTAATTAACAACATGCCTATGTTGGATCTACCACGTGCACACCAATCATTACATCAGAAAAAATAATTTTAGATCTGCACTGCTGCACAAAATGACACATGTATAATTATATTGATCCTGAATCAAATAATAGCAGTTCAGCTCAGCAGCAAACCACTAACATAGTTCATATATCAAGCCACCAAAATTTCACATCAAAACAGCAAACAAACCACATGTTCACTGCATCAACAAGACTGAGAGTTACCAGCACTTAAGAGCATGATATGCTCACGGAGCTTATTGTATTGCTTCTGTTGTTGTTTCTTGAACTCCTCAAACTCACTATCAGTGTTTTCTGCCTTCCTCATTAGTACCTCCTCCCTCATCCCCATGAGATCCATGCACATCTGATGGCTCTATAATGTCAGTACCTACTCCCTCTTCCCCATGATGAATCCATGTGGTGTATGTGGGTGACATTATGTATATAACTAAGTTGTCCTTCACCTTCAGCCAAGTTTTATCCACCTGGTTAAGACATTGTGTACACGGAGAAGGGATCTTTTGTCCCGGGTATCTTTGTTCAACCATATCCATGAACTCTTCAACTCCTGCGATGAACGTCGGCTAGAATGGTCTTCCATTACGAATCCAGGATCTGTCCATCTGTTGCTGCAAAAGCATGCAAAGTCAATTAGAGTTTAGACCATTGGGTGGACAATGGCAAAACTAGCATTATAACAAAGAATACAGTGTTTGAGAGCACTAATCTGTGCATGTATTCATATCATACTATGGGACAGTCTGATTTTCTATTTTTGTGTGACAAGCATTGATTGCAATTGAAATTCATACAAAATAGCCTTTCTTTATGTGTACTTTACTTTATCGTGTATAGAAAATATAGTCCTATAATCACAGATGAAGGAACTCATACTGGCTCGGCTGCAAGCCGCCTTTGCCGCGGCACAGACCTGATCACGTGGACGACAATGCTACCACGCTCCACCGGGAGAGCCCTGCCACGCCACCAAAAGGACGCCTGAGCCACCACAGCAGACCGAGGATCCTCCACCTACACCTTCGCCACCATCGTCGCAAGTCCAGCGAGCACAGATTTGTTTTCACTTGCAGGAGATACCCAATTTAGGTCAACCTATAGGGCATCCACACAGCCAATAGGATATTATAGCGACTCCAAAGAGATGTCAGCACAGCTAGATGTCTAGTGCAATGGTAAAGACGCTCAATTCTTGGTCCAGATCTTGGGTTCGTCTCCCAGGTATCAGACTTTTTTAAGAAATTAAACCCCGATGGCACACATGGTACAAGTGACACGCAAACCATCGGGTCCCACAAGTCGGATGGAGATGGAGAAAGGTCCCACATGTACACATGACACATAAGTCGTCCGGTCCCACAGGTGAGATGCAGAAGGATCGAGTGGAGACTTTTATGATGAATGGCAAGCGTCAAGTGACACGCAAGCCTTCGGGTCCCATAGGTCGGATGTAGATGAGCCATCGAGTCCCACAGATCAGATAGAGATGGAGAACGGTCCCATAGGTACACTAACACGTAAAGTGACACGCAAGCTATCAGGTCCCACAGATCGGATGGAGATGGAGAATGGTCCCATAGGTACACGTGACACATAAGCCATCGGGCTCCACAAGTTGGATGTTGAAGGGTCCCGCAGGTACATGTCGGATGGAGAAAGGACCGAGCGGAGACTTTTATGATGAATTGCAAGCATCACAGATGAGTAACTGTAGGTCCCACAGGTACAAGTCGCATGGAGAAAGGATCGAGCAGAGACTTTTATGACAAAGTGCAAGCGTCACAGATGAGTAACTGTAGGTCCCACAAATACACGTCAGATGAAGAAAGTACCATGTGGACATCTATGACGACGCGCCATTCATTACATATCAAATATTGTTCATCATAGATGTGTAATTAGTTCAATGACAAAGCCCTGTTCGTCATAGTATTAAAGGAGATGGTCACAGATGAGTCGTGCGAGTGATCTGCAACAAAACCTTGTGCTCTTCTATGATGTTCTTTGTGACGATGCTTGATTTCATCATAGATAGGGGGGATTGAAGGATCGTCACTACTAATCTATGACGAAATAGAAATATTCATCATAAAAAGTGCTCTTCTATGACAGTTTCAAATTCGTCATAGAAGTGGATATTTCTAGTAGTGTGTTGTACATGTTGCATATGCTGTAAGTGTTTCAGAAGCATGTTACAAGTATTTGTTCAAAATGTTTTATTTGTATGTTGTAATTATTTTTTATCTGGATGTTGCATATATTTTCACACATATGTTGCAACTTTATGTTTCAAATGTTTTAACTGTTTCAAATGTATGTCGTAGTAAGTGTTTTTTCATGTTTCAATTGTTTTAACTGGATGTTGCATATGTTTCACACACATGTTATAAGCGTATGTCCCAAATATTTTATCTGTTTTAAATGTATGTTGCATTCAAGTGTTTCATGTTGCAAGTGCAGACCACCGGCATTGGTGTACATGAGGGCGGGCAGGGCCAAGCCATGACCATCGATATGTGGAGGAGGCACAGGGCTCCACAGGTGGTGTGGGGAAGAGGCACAGGCCGTGCGGTGCTGTTGTGGAGGAGGCAGGGGCGAGTTGTTGAAAGGTCTTAATGGCTAGAGGGGGTGAATAGCCTATAAAATTTATACAACAACACTACGCAAAAGCGGTTAGACAAATATGAGGCGAAGCGAATGTTGCGCTAGCCTACTAAGAATGTAAGCCAGCTACCACAATTCTAGTTGCTATTGTCTATAAGCACTCAAAGGCTATGTCATTACACTAAATTAGTGAGCTCTCAAAGACTAACTAAAGAGCCTCACTAACTACTAGACACGACTCTTGCTTGCCCTCAAAACTAGCTATACTAAAGGGCCAAGCTACACTAAGAAATGTAAATACACAGGAAGGATGGAGTGTTATACCGCCGTGTAGACGAATGAGCCAATCACCAAAGGAACCAATCAATGACAAGAATGAATACCAATGAAGACCAATCACCCCGGAATCAAATGATGACACAATGATTTTTTACCAAGATTTACTTGCTTGCCTGCAAACTAGTCCTCGTTGTGACGATTCACTCACTTGTAGGTTCACGCGCTAATTGGCATCACACGCCAAAACCTCAATAGGGAGCTGCACAACCAACACAAGATAAGGATTATACAAGCCATGTGCAATCCACTAGAGTTGCCTTTGGCGCTCTACCAGGGAAGGCATAAGAACCCCTCACAATCACAATGATCGAAGAAGGAGACAATCACCTTCCTCCGCTTGTGAAAGTGCATCTAGCCCTTTAGTGGGTTTTAGATGATTGAATAACAACGTGATTAAAGGTCTAACCCGTTTGCTAAGTATGGATAGGTAATAGGTTATCTCACAGGTACTTAATGAAAGCCAAAATCATGTGTTGTTGTATAAACAATCTAGTTCAAGCACAAGACAACAATGTAAATGTAATTCATACAAAGGCTTATTTATTGTGGGATTTCCATATACTATGTGAAAGCAAGCCCATAAGAATTAATTAATGAGACATGAGGGATTGCATATGGAATGGTCTCATATTTGAAGCTTGCTAAATTGAAATGAAAAAGATAACAATACAAATGAATTGATGATTCAACACAAGATGTGACTTGATGGCTTGAGATTGTGAAGATAGCAAGGAAAGGCTTCGAGGTACTAAGCAAGGGTGAAGGGCAAGTGACGGCTTGGCGGCCAAAGAACCTAGCTTGGGTGAAGAAGGAAGTACTTGCATTTAGTTGAGGTGCTAATCAAGCTATGATGGTCATGTTAATATGGAGGATCAAATCACTATTGGAGTGATTGATGGAAGTGACTTGATACATTTGGGATTATTCAAATTTGATGAATGGAATTAAGTCACATGCTCAAGATGGCTATGCTCAAGTGAAAAGATCAATATCAATATGTTGGCACCCTCACTTGATGAAGATTGGAATACACGGCTTTGGTTGAAAGAGATCAACTCAAAAGGTTTAAATTCGTTATACTTTTAAACTTGAGTTAATAGGAATGCCATACTATTAAGAATGATGCATCTTGTTGATAGATAATGTTTCATAAGTGCTCAAGCCAACCCATGTGAGTTTTGAGTGTTTGAGAGATAAAAGAGCTAACCAGTTTTTGCTGGTCTAGCAATATCGAACGTGTCCGGTATTTGCCCAACAATGGTAATATTGTTGATCTCAGGTTGGTTCGTCGGGAGTTTCGACAATGGTCGGGAGTTCCGATGGTTGCGCTTAAATGACTTGGAGAGTTCACTGTGGTGGTCATACCGGACATGTCCGGTATTCGTACCGGACTCCGCTATGGATGGCTAGAGGCCAACGGCTAGTTTTCAAATGCCTTGAGGGTCAGGAGTTCCGACGTGAGTCGGGAGTTCCGGCATGCATCGGGAGTTTCGACACCTCACATACTTTAACTCAGTTACCATGGTTTTCAAATGTGCTAAGGGTCGGGAGTTTTGACGGTCGAAAGTTCCGACGCCTCACAAATGTTACTGTAACTCAGTTACCGTTGGCGCAGTGTACGTCATACCGGACGTGTCTAGTATGCATGGCAACATCTATAAAACGTCTAGTTTTTCAAGGGGGCTATAAATACCCCAAGCCTCCACATTTGGATGCTGCTAATTCTGCTGATACACATACATGTTTTTGAGCCTTGCCAACTCTCCAAAACCCTCTCTTAGTGAGTGTGTGATCCAAATCGCAAAATCCATTTGTGGGTTAAGAGAGAATTTGAAAAATAGAGAAAGCCACCACTTGAGCACTTTTGCATATTGTTTATTTTGTGATTTGCATTTGTTACTCTTGGACTCTTCGGTCCTAGACGGTTAGGCGTCACCGGAGAGCACCCAAGAGATTGTGGTGTGCCTTGGAAATTTTGTAACGGTCGATTCCGCCACCTCGGAATCAACTAGTGGAAGGAGGAAAAGGAGTTGGAAAAGACTCCGGCTAGAGTGACTTTCATGGTACCCTCTAGGGCTGACCTTCGCTGGGTCGCCCGCAGCCCCCTCAATGGAGAGTAGGACTTGAACGAGTCCGAACTTCGGTAAAACAAATATCGCATTTCATTTGATATTTGTGTTGCTCTAGCTCTTGTGTAGGTTCTTGTGGGGGGTACGACCCCGGATACCCACGGCAGGTCACATGGGCTATGCCTCCAGGGGCGGCCCAGCCCGCAAGAAGGAGCCTTGCGGGGCACGATTCTATTCGGCGACCCCCGCAAGGCACGGAGAGGATATCCTAAAGATGTTACGAGATCTGATAGGATATATACGATCCCATGTTTCTTGTAATCTGTTATTACTTTCTGGTTATCTCTCAGATCTAACCGACTTGTAACCTTGCCCCCCGGACCATATAAGGCGGGCAGGGACCCCCTACGAATTCATGGCAAATTATACGATAGCTAATGCAAATCAACAGACCACAGGAGTAAGGTATTACGTCGTACCGATGGCCTGCACCTGTATAACTCGTGTGTCTCTGTTGCCTTCTTGTTCTCGATTACACGCTCCTCTACCGATCAATCTACCATCGCGGGGTGCCCCTCGGTGGACTGCCGACGATATTCTGTCGACAGTTCTCTATGTATATTGTCATCTCTAGTAGGTACCTGCAGTTTGGCTTGAAGATAGAAATTAAAAGGAGCAAGTTTGGGGCTGCTCTACAGAAATCGTGTATATCGGACATGTTCGGTATTCATACCAGACACATCCGGTATTTCCTACTTGTGCTGAAAATATTTATTCTCTGTTCTAAATTTGCGTTGCAGGGTTGTAGCTTCTAGATATATTCTTTATACCATGTTTACTCTGTGGCTAACTTGTGAGGGGTGGTATTACTCTTAATTTGGAGTTTCTATTTTGGAAACTCCCTTTTCTAATTGTTTCCGCATTTAAAGGTGTTAATTTTCAGAAATGACTATTCACCCCCTCTAGGCGGCATCCTAGGTCCTTTCAGTTGGTATCGGAGCAAGGTTCTCACCTAAAGCTTCACCGCCATGAGAAAATAATGTCGACACCTATCGAGTTGGAGCTGATGCTTCTCCAAAATGATGGTTCAAATTTTCTACCTTGGTCAATTCATGTACTCAATTCTTTTATGGATATTAGTCCTCTTGTTGAGCATATTGTGGATGCAAGCATACCTCTTCCTATAGTTGATTGGAACAACTACAAAAATTTGTCAAAAGAGGAAGAGATATGCGTGCAACTCAATGCTCAAGCTATTAATGTCATGTTGAGTACATTGAGTGCAGGGGTTCAAGATGAGGCAATCTTCAATGGACAACCACCTCTAGAGAGTGCTCATCTCATTTGGACTAGACTTTTTGATTTATATAGAAAATCCAAATGTGAAGATGCACTTGAGATTGAGTCAATGGAAAGTATGTCCATTGTGTCTTCATGCAGCAAAGAAGCCTCACAATACCTCAAGAGCGCCGAGCTGGAGCAAGAAGTGCAAGCAGCGCATGACCTATTGTCTGCCTGCACATACCGGACGTGTTCGGTATGGCCGAGGTAGCAGAGCAGCAAGCAACTATTTGCAACGATACTCAAGCCCGGTGGTGACCAAGTGATGAGTCAGCCTCAGTATCTCATGATACTCATCACTTGTGTCTCATGGCCAAGAAAAGCAAGAAGAAGAGTAACAAGAAAGATCAAGAAAAGGAGAAAGCACAAGTGGATGATCAAGATAAGAGTGATGTTGAAGTTGAAGACAACTACAACCTTGATCATTGTAGGACACGTGGACGCCTAAGAAGGGGGGGTGAATTAGGCAACTTAAAAAAAACAACTCCAAACTATGGCCTCTTTGTCTACCTCTAGCAAAACCTATGCAAAAGATAATCTATCTAGATGTGCAACTACGGTTTTGCTAGTGTGTTGCTATCTCTACCGCAAATGATAATAATAATATGATCAATGTAAATGCGGAAGCTTAAAGAGCAAGGTAGAGATATGTAAACTCCCGTCGACGACTCCGATATTTTTATCGAGGTATCGAGAAGCGCGCAAGCTTCCCCCTAGTCCTCGTTGGAGCCCCTCGCAAGGAATCCCTCGCAAGGGCCAAGCTCCCGGTCGGATAACTCCATGGATAGCCTCGGGCCTTCCCCACGCACAAGTGGGTCTCTGATGTGCCTTCCGGCAAGCCTCTCCCGGATGCTCCCCGCCGTCTTCACTATCAAGCTTTCGGCCAAAATGCCGCGGGCCTTGTTCCCTTCGGTACACGGTGGCGGCCGCACCACAAACGCGGTTGGTGCGATCTCGCAAGACTTCAAGCCCCTCCGATGTACAACTCTTGTGCTCGCAAGCACGGGGTGGTAAGAGGTATGCAAACCTCACTAAACACTAGGCATACACCTAGAGCAAGCGCATAAGCGGTGGTCTAATCAACCTAAGCACCTCGCAAAGCACCTACGCTAATCACCTGATGAAACACTAAGCACTATGCAAGTGGAGATCACTAAAATGGTGTATCAACACCCTTGGTATGTTTCCTCAGCTCCACACTCCTCAAATGGCCGGTTGGGGGTTGTATTTATAAACCCCACTGAGAAAGTAGCCGTTAGGGTCGAGCTCCCACAATTCTGCTACTGACCGGATGCTGAGATTGTCCTGACCGGACGCGTTCGGTCGTCCCGACCGTTGTAGCCACGAACTACCGATCGGACGCTGCCAGCGTCCGGTCGCCTGCCACCGGACGCGTCCGGTCGCAGTTTCACGCGCCTGGAACCTCTCTGTACTCGATCAGATGCTGATGCCCTGCATCCGGTCGGTTTCCGCCAGCGTCCGGTCTAGCGTCCGGTCGCCTGTCTGCTGAGCCACCGGTCCAGCGTCCGGTCGCGCTTCCAGCGTCCGGTCCAGAGTCCGGTCGCCTCTGCGAGCTCGTTTCTTCACGATCTTGCGTACGGCATGGTTCCAATCTTCATGCTTGGACTTTGCTTGATATCTTGGGTCTTCACTTGTGCTTCTAAGGTCTTGCTTGAGGTGTTTATCATCGGATCATCACGTCGCCTTCGTCCAAGTCACGTCTTGCACCCTATTGGACTACAAAACAAACACTTGCAAATTCATTAGTCTAATTTGGTTGTGTTGGTCATCAAACACCAAAATCCAAAGTAAATGGGCCAAGGGTCCATTTTCCTTACAATCTCCCCCTTTTTGGTGATTGATGCCAACACGACCAAAGCAAGCAAATAACAAAATTTTTAATTTAAAAACTATCTACTTGCTAGGATGCAATGCAAGGGGCAAGGTTTTATGATGCTGAGAGATACTACATGAAAGACTATGATACCAATTGAAGACCTAGCTTGCCCTTGCAAATGTCCCCATGTGGCATTATGGATTAAAGTCTTGCTTCTTATAAATTCTCCTTATTACTTAGACTTAATCCATAATCCACTATCCTCCCTTTCTTGGACCATTACCATTTGTAGACATTAACTTAATGCTTGCCTTTGGTCCTCCAAATTCTCCCCCTTTGGCATCAAACACCGAAAAGGAAGACATTAGTGGCACAAGGGAGGGTCAAACTTTGTGATCCTTTGTATGTAGAATTGGATAGATCACAAAATTTGACTCTCACATTATATAGACTAAGCTCCCCCTAAATAAATGCATACATATGATAGAAGGCAAAGCATATGCATAATTGGCAAATTATTGCACAAAGGAGTTTAATCTATATAATGCATGGAGAAAGCATATAAATATCAAAATGAAGTCAACATGATGATACCAAATGAAGAATGATGCTTATCTCCGGGGACTCCATTTTCCTTGCAATGAGACTACTACACATATGATAAACTTGAAAAAGGTGTTAGTCTCAAAGCATCCATCTTGTAGATGATCCTCCCCCTAAATTTGTGCATGCAAGCGCGGAATACTTGTAGTACTCATGCACATTGATTTTTAGAATCAAAATACCATTTGAAGATGATATTTGGGAGAAAATTATCTACAATTTGGACTTTGGCACATATTACATGAACAATTGTAAGACAAGCTATGTGCCTTGCTTCTAAACAATTTTAAACCATGTAGGTTTGCTCCAAGAGTTAAAAATGAAACCGAGCAATCCTACCATAAGATATACCTATTGTATGCATGGCAAATGATTTAAACATGTAAATGCAAACATAGGCATGAAGAGTAACTAGATGCTTAAAGATACAAATTGTAGGAAAATCTAATTGCAAGATGTACCAATTAAAAAGTAATAACATCTAGTTACCTGACATGGGAAGGGGAATTTGGGTCCATAGTATTCACTAACCCACTTGGCAATGATTTTGTCCATCATGATGCACCCCATGAAATGCACCCATACTTTGCCAAGTCTCCAAATTCCCTGAAGTCCATTGGACTTCTCACTTTCCTCTCGGGATCCAAACCTTCTTGGTGCTTTTCATGTTGGAAATGATTTCCTTTGGCACCCAAAAGCGTTTGACCCCATTGTTTGCTTGCTTGTTCACCTTGATGGCCACCACCTTGTCATTTTTCTTCTTCTTCAAGAGATAAGGTGTGGAGGCCTTCTTGTTCACCTTGTTGGTGTAGGTGTTGGAGAGCTTGCTTGTTTGCTTTTTCTCCTTCTTCTTTGCTCCTCCCCCATTCTTCACCTTGCACTCATAGGACTTGTGGCCTTCTTTGTGGCACACGTAGCAAACCACGGTTTGTCCTTCATCAAGCTTCTTCACTCCCTTGACGGTGTTATCTTGATGAAGTTGGGTTTGCTTTGCCTTGCCTTTCACTTGAGTCAAGTCCTTGGTGAGGCGAGCTACTTCTTACTTGAGTTGCTCATTCTCTTTTGCAACCTCTTGTGTGCATGTATCTACAATCACTTTCTCAACACAAGCTTGGTTGCACAAAGGTGAGTCTAAACATAAATCATTGCAAGAGGTAGATGCATCCTTTTTAATTATGTCATTTCTTTTAGATGCCTTGGTGGGGGTATTTTTGACGGCCTCAAGATTAGCAACTTTATTTGTTAGCTCATCACAATGTTTGCACATGATTTCCATTTTAGCAAGCAAACTTTGATAATCATTTTGTGAGCTAGCTAACTTTTCTTTTAATTTTTCATTTTTCTTTTCAAGTTGCTTATCATTAATTGTGCATGCACTTGTTGTTGCACTAGCCTCAAGTTGCTCAATTTTAGTAGATAGTTCAACATTGAGATTTGCAAAGTTTTCATATTGTTCAAGCAAATTCTTGTATGCTTCTTGTGAACTACCTAGCTCTTCTTTTAAAGTTTTGAGCTTCTTTTGTTGACTAGTGCAAACTTTAGCATATTTAAGATTTTGTTGCACAATTGTATTGTAAGAAGGCAAATCATCATCACTATCACTCTCACTAGAGGATGAGCTTTCGTTACCTCGTGCCATAAGGCACACATGAGAAGAGCTTGATGATGAGTGTTTGCGCCCTCGCCTCTTGTGATGGTCTTCTTCACTTGAAGAATCATCCCATGATTTTATTGATGTGAGGGCTTTGTTCTTGCATGCCTTCTTTGTCTTGGGTGTGGGCTTGTTTGGACAAACTTCCACAAAGTGCCCCACCTCACCACATCCATAGCATCCTCTCTTTCTTTGCTCGTTTCTTTGATTGGTGAAAATGAGGTCTTGAATTTGGATGGGCACACCCTTGACATTGAGCTTTTGGATCATCTTCTCCACCTTGTTGATAAGTTTGATTGATTCTTCATCAAGGTCGGAGGTGGAGGAGGAAGATTGATCATCACTTGATTCTTCTTCTTCATCATCATCATCCTCATCTTCATCTTCACTTGAGGAACTTGAGCTTGAGCTTGTCTCAACTTTCTTGCCCTTCATCTTCTTTTTCTCGCTACATGCGAGAGCTTTGCCTTTGCTCGATGAAGAGGCTTCTTCTTGACCCATCTTGCGTGACATTTCAAATGCCACTATCTTGCCAATGACAATGCCCGGGGTCATGGTGCTCAAGTCCTCCATATTGTGAAGGATGGTGATGATGCTTGAATATTTCTTTTGTGGTAGAACGGAGATGATCTTCCTCATGATGTCCGCATCATCTAGCTTTAATAATCCTATAGAGTGGAGCTCATTGATAATTAGATTCAATCGAGAATACATATCACGAACAAGCTCATCTTCATTCATTGTAAAGGAATCATAATTTTGCTTAGCTATACAATGTTTTTGCTCACGGACATTACTTGTGCCGTCATGGAGCTCTTGGAGTTTTAACCAAATTTCATGTGCCGTATTTAAAGTAAATACTTGGTTAAAACCATCCATGCTAAAAGATTCAAACAAGCAATTTTTAGCTCTAGCATTAAAATGCAATTCTTTTTCATCACTCTTCATGGGGTTTTCGGGATTCTTAATGGATTTCATCCCATCGCGAGTGACTCTCCATACACCTAAATCAACCACCTCAAGATGGCAAGCCATTCTAGCCTTATAATAGAGGAAGTTAGTGCCGTCAAATTGTGGAGGCCTAGCGGTATCCATCCCAACCACTCTAATTAGCGTCGGCTCAACGGCGGTTAAGCCAAAGGTCCAAATATGAGCCAACCGGCTTTGATACCACTTGTAGGACACGTGGACACCTAAGAAGGGGGGGGGGGTGAATTAGGCAACTTAAAAAAAACAACTCCAAACTATGGCCTCTTTGTCTACCTCTAGCAAAACCTATGCAAAAGATAATCTATCTAGATGTGCAACTACGGTTTTGCTAGTGTGTTGCTATCTCTACCGCAAATGATAATAATATGATCAATGTAAATGCGGAAGCTTAAATAGCAAGGTAGAGATATGCAAACTCCCGTCGACGACTCCGGTATTTTTACCGAGGTATCGATAAGCGCGCAAGCTTCCCCCTAGTCCTCGTTGGAGCCCCTCGCAAGGAATCCCTCGCAAGGGCCAAGCTCCCGGTCGGGTAACTCCGTGGATAGCCTCGGGCCTTCCCCACGCACAAGTGGGTCTCCGATGTGCCTTCCGGCAAGCCTCTCTCGGATGCTCCCCGCCGTCTTCACTATCAAGCTTCCGGCCGAAACGCCGCGGGCCTTGTTCCCTTCGGTACACGGTGGCGGCCGCACCACAAACGCGGTTGGTGCGATCTCGCAAGACTTCAAGCCCCTCTGATGTGCAACTCTTGTGCTCACAAGCACGGGGTGGCAAGAGGTATGCAAACCTCACTAAACACTAGGCATACACCTAGAGCAAGCGCATAAGCGGTGGTCTAATCAACCTAAGCACTTCGCAAAGCACCTACGCTAATCACCTGATGAAACACTAAGCACTATGCAAGTGGAGATCACTAAAATGGTGTATCAACACCCTTGGTATGTTTCCTCAGCTCCACACTCCTCAAATAGCCGGTTGGGGGTTGTATTTATAAACCCCACTGAGAAAGTAGCCGTTGGGGTCGAACTCCCGCAATTCTGCTACTGACCGGACGCTGAGATCGTCCTGACCGGACGCGTCCGGTCGTCCCGACCGTTGTAGCCGCGAACTACCGATCAGACGCTGCCAGCGTCCGGTTGCAGTTTCGCACGCCTGGAACCTCTCTGTACTCGATCGAACGCTGATGCCCTGTGTCCGATCGGTTTCCGCCAGCGTCCGGTCGCCTATCTGCTGAGCCACCGGTCCAGCGTCCGGTCGCGCTTCCAGCGTCCGGTCCAGAGTTCGGTTGCCTCTGCGAGCTCATTTCTTCGCGATCTTGCGTATGGCTTGGTTCCAATCTTCATGCTTGGACTTTGCTTGATATCTTGGGTCTTCACTTGTGCTTCTAAGGTCTTGCTTGAGGTGTTTATCATCGGATCATCACATCGCCTTCGTCCAAGTCACGTCTTGCACCCTATTGGACTACAAAACAAACACTTGCAAATTCATTAGTCCAATTTGGTTGTGTTGGTCATCAAACACCAAAATCCAAAGTAAATGGGCCAAGGGTCCATTTTCCTTACAATCATCTCAACTGCAAGGACAAGTTCATCATCATAAAGATAGTTGAAAAGAATGATGAGCTTGAAGAAGAGATTGAGAAGCAAGAGCAATCACTTCAAAAGCAAGAATTATTTCTCATCTCCAAGATGGAAGAACTAAAGGCTCTAAGTGAAAGGTATAAAAAATTGTCAATTGAGCATGCTTTAGTTACTAACTCCTCTTCTAGTGTTTCACAACTAGAGAAGGAAAACTTCGAGCTCAAGGCAAGGCTAGATGAACTATCAAGCAAGTATAATGTGCTACAAGCAAACTATGTTCATCTAAAGTGCTCTCATGAGGAAGTAGTAGAATCAAGCATCATGCTTGAGGTAGCTCATGAGGTTGTGATCACATTAGTAAAATTTTCCCAACCTCTTACACATTCACTCACTAGTACACCATCTCAATTAAATATTTCTTGTACTAATGAGTGCGCTCCTCAAGCAAGCCAATCTTCGATTGAGCTAAATCTCATAGAAAACATAGAGCTCAAAGAAGAGGTGAAAAGATTAAAGAAAGATGTGATTCGGTTGAAGGGTAAGGAGAAAGCACAACCTTCTCAAGATAACCGTGATAACATGGTGAAGAAGCTTGAGAAGGGTTCAAACCTTGCTTCCTCCAAAACCCAACAAAAGAATCACATTTCAAGTAAGGCCAACACAACCAAGAGCAAGAAATATGGAAAAAGGTTATGCTATGGTTGTGGATTATATGGACATCAGTAGGCCATGTGTCCACATAAGAGTTGGGTCGACAAGTGTGAAGTGGCCGAACAAAAGGCCTCAAGCAAGTTGGCCAACCAAAAGAAAAGTGATGGACAAAGCACTTGTCTCGTGAGCAAGAAATTGGGGCATCCTACCAAGCAATGCCCAATGTACAAAGAGGCAAGAAAGGAAGCCCAAGTTGCAACAAGAAGAAGCTATGGATGCAATGAGATGGGCCACAAGGTTGATAGATGTCCATACAAGCAAAGCAAGCATAGAGCAAACAAAGGCCGCATATGCTATGCTTGTAGAAGAAAGGGGCATTTAAGCTATGAATTCCCAAATGGTAACACTCCTAAGCCAAACACATTTGTTTATAATGATATGCTTAGGAAGACCACAAATGGAGTTAGCACTAGCAAGGTGATGTGTTCACCACAAACTAGTGCTAAAGCCATTTGGGTGCCTAAGCACTTGTTGACTAACTCAAAAGGACCCAACAAGAGTTGGGTACCAAAGTGTGCTTAGGTTAATGATGTAGGTACTTGGTGATGAGATGAAGGCTTTCGGGGTGGTTGAGCAAGTAAATTGAAAATATTCACTCAACCTATCAACCAATTCTCATCATAATCTCCTATATGGTTGACCTGAAGACAATTTAATGAATATATCATTTACTTCATTTTCACCATTGGTAACAAGCACCTAAACCTTATAGGATAGACTTTGTTTGTTTTGTGCTTAATGACTCACAAATAGGCATATTTGTGAAAAATTGAAAGTGGCTAATTAGTTTTACTTGATAATATCATGTTTGTCATATGGTGCTTTTAATAAGCTTAATAAGCTCTCTAGTAGAGCAATTCATTTGTTGAGATGCATGTATACAATAAATAATAGAGCTAAACGAAGAATCACAAGCAGCGAACTAATTGTTTGTCCTACACCTATCGGACGTGTCCGGTATTACTATCGGACGTGTCCGGTATGTCTAGGGACAGAAACAAAGTGTTTCTGTTCTGCGTATTCCGGACGTGTCCGGTATACCTACCGGACGTGTCTGGTATTGCAGGAACCAGAACACTAATTGGATTGTAACCGAGTCTTTGATCCATATACTTTCATATATCCTTAATGTACTCAGAAGCTTGTGGTTTATCAAATCTTAATGGATTGTGAGCATCTCTTGATCTCAAATTTAAATATGGCAAATTATTTGGTTGTGGTTCAAAATAGAAAATTGACTCCCAAATTCTTAATAGAATAAAGTGCTAGATAAAAGTCACTCCAATTACTTAAAGCACTTATTTAGGGGGAGCTCAGTTTCTATTTTGCACCTTGTGGACTAACAAATTTATCTAGCATTCTTTGTAGTCCTTTGGATGAAAAATTGATTTCGTATCTAGCATGATTATTTGACAATTAAGGTCAACATAAAGATTATCATGCTATGTATATTCTTAGTGGTATTCTTGTGGGCTCAAGGCAAAGGTATGTTTTTAAATACATGCATTGTTAGTGCATCTAAGGCCCTTTATATGTTAGAATGTGCATTTGTGTGACATAGGAGAGATGTTTTTCAAAACCCATAACTAGCATGTGTAGGTGGTGTTAATTTGAAAAACTATTTGAATCTTGGTCTTTGTGACCTAGCCTTGTCATGTGATAATTATAGCTCTTCTTGATTGTTTGTTTGGCTAATTACACATGACATGGCTTTCTTAAGTCCACAATCTATTATGTCTCACAATCTCTCTCTCAAGTAATCTAAATCTATATATGCCAAATATTTGGAAAAGAGAAGTGATACTCATGGCATTTGGATATGAAAAGTAATTACACCTTATTTGGATCAAGGAAATACATGTTTTTGAATCAAGAAATGATAGAGAAGGGGATTGGAATTAAGTGAATGAAATTTGGAACAAGAGCAGCCAGACCGCAAATACCGGACGTGTCTGGTATATGAGCGGGGTTATAAAATGGCCAGTACCCCTTCGGCCCTGGTCCTCTATCTCTCTTTTCTCTCCTCCAAGCCGACGCCACCACCGCTGTTCCACCGCATTAGGCGATCGAGTGATTCCACCGAGAAAAAGAAGAGAGGGAGATTGGATCGGAGGAGATTTGCATCAAGATCGAAGGCTCCAGGACTTGGATTTCCAATCGTATCTTCATTCACTCTCTCAAGGTACCCTAATCACGGACCTCATCCGATCTAAGCGGTTAGGGTATGATTTTGAAATCCCTTCGGTAGAGATGCTACATTACCTGTCTAGAAGCAGTGCCCAGAGTTTGGATTGGATTCGTGGAAGATTGAGCGAAGGACCCTAGTTAGGGTTGCTGTCCGCTCATACCCAGTGTTATCCTAAACGTTAAACAGTAAACAGTCGGCCACCTACTGTTTAGCCCATTATTCGGGCAAAACGGGTGTTTAAACAGGAAAAACGGCCGTTTAAACGGTCAAAACAACCGATTAAACGGAAACGGTGTACCACCGTGTAGTGTTTAAACGGTGTGTAAACGGGCTAAATAGCCATTTAGGCGAACAATGCTCATACCAGACGTGTCCGGTATGAGACAGCAGAGCAGATTTTGCTCCCTTGTTTCAATCTTCTCAGTGGTTGATTCATAGGACTAAGTTTAATTGTCTATTGTGTTTTGTGAACCTTGTGGCCTAGTTTGGTTGAGGTGATTGCAAAGCATAGGATAATTATTCTTATTTCTATATTTCAACTAAAATAAGCTATCGTTTCGGCATATATCTAAAATTCCTTGCAAATCTTTGGATATAGGATAGCAGCTATGAGTGGAATACATGAGCCTAGGTCCAAGCATAGGCATGATCTAGCTTTGGAGAAATACAAGAATCAAAGATAGGAAATGCATCCCAGATATAGTCAGTAGGAGCAGGGCAGCTGATGAGGACATCACTCCTTCGGATGTACCCGCTGATCCTCCAACCATCATGCAAGGTCCAATAACCCGGGCTCGAATGCGCCAACTCAATTTAGATGTGAGCTCGTCCTTAAGCGATCCTTTTTATACTTTTGAGAATAGACTACTACCTAATGATGTTATCTTGCTTAGGAACATTGGAGAGGGTCATGAAGGACTTAGAGGACATGGTGGAGGCGAAGATGACTAGCAAGGACGTCCAACAGGAATCGGAGGCCTGGTCCAACATGATTTCGAGTCTGCCTCGGCCTCCAGGACTAGTCTGCCTTAAACTGGTCACCTAGGACGCATCTGGACTCCGTTTTCGACGATCCACATATGGATGGAAAGATAATTTGATAAGGAAGCCAATCCAAGTGGTCTCACGTCAAAAGCTCTTTGGAATCAACAGGAATCATCGAGACAAGTTAGCATCCAGAATCTGCCAGGGTGCTACGACACCATCTTTTGGTCCGTTGGACCGTGTATCGTGTTTGGGCCCATTAGGGGAGGTGTCTAGGGTAGGCGATGACCCTAAGACCTTTAAAATCATACACCACCGCCATCATTAGGTTCTGGGTTTTGCTTAGATTATTCTGTCAAGAACAGTTTCGTCGTTCATCGATTTGTGAGACCCCAACTTTGTGAGATTAATCATTCATCTGCAATTTGATTGTGTTCTTTCTTGTTATTGCTTGTGTTCTTCGTTGTATAGGTAGGGATTAGCCTTCTTGACGAGGTCAACCTGGTCCGTGACTTGGTTGATAACCAGAGGAGCTGTGGTGCTAAGAATGCAGGGTTCGATCTTTCGATCTGAAGCCGGATCGGTGTGTCATTCTCTGCCACAACGATAGTTACCTCTACCTGACGGAAGATCGAGATCCCCGTTCCCATTAAGTGGTATCAGAGCTAAGGTATACCGTCAGGTTCATATTTATCCCCTAGTTTTGAGTGTTTCGCATTCGTCCCATAGTCTAGTGCCATACTCGTTTTTCCTGTCCTAGAACCTTCCGCGCCATAGCCTTTGCATATTTTAGTTTCAGAGTCCGTCGTGTTGAGTTTGTGTCCTAGTCAAGCTCTTGTTGCTGGTTAGGTCCTATTAGAGTCTAGTCCGTGTGTTTTCCCCATCGTTTCCATCAAATCTTTGCTGCTGTGACCAGTTTTGTGCACATTGTTCCTATTTTTGTCCTCTAATTCAGAGCTAATTCTTAAAACTGGTCTAGTTTTCGTATACGAACTCCGATTTTGATGTTCCATATATCAAAATCGATCAGACAAAAATTTTGGATCCATCCATCCCCGGCATAGCCGGGGTCGGAAATTTTTAAATTGCTCAAAAAGTGATCACAAGATCCTCTTTTCGTGGGCACAAGGTTTGTGTCGATTTTGAGCAAGTTTTCTGAATTTTCCACGGGCCACGTCTTTCACTTGTTTAAGCACATATTTTTTGTGGTTACTTCTTTTGTGCTTCTAAGTAAAGGAAAAATATTAAAAAAATAAAATAAAAAATTTGAAATTTCCCAACAAACAACGACAGCCCAAAAAATAGAAAAAAGAGAGGGGCAAAAGAGGAACAATATCTAGAGGAGCACATAGAGAAGACCAAAGTAAGTTGTGTTTGCGTGTGCTATCTGGTTTCTTGTTTGTGTTACTGTTTTCCATCCATCATACTTGTTTTTCACACACCTGTCATCTTGCTATCCACCATACTTTTGTTACACACCTAGTACTTAGAACATTTTAGACCAGCAACGGGAACAAGTACTTTGGACTATAATTCAGCATTTCTTTCTGTTACTGACTTATGTGCCAGATATACATATTACTCTTTGTGTGCCTTCTAAGCTCTAGAAATTCTTCAGATCAGTACAGAAAAAGGGCCTTGCATTCTCGGTACCACTGCCTCACAGGTATCACGAACCAGCCGCCGGTTGTACCGCGCACTGCTTGCGTTGGTAAGAACTTTGTAAGAGCTTGGTAAAACGCTTCCACTTGCTGTAAAAAGTGACACCACTGCAACCACGTAGTCATTTATTAGGGATAACTTTCACCGTTTGCTCCTGTTTTTTTTGTGTTTACAATGGCAGGAGGTGATCAGACTGGAGATAATAATCCTAAGGGTTTCAACGAGTGTGTCAGCCAAGAGCAACTACAAGCTGTTGTAGAGGATGCCCAAAAAAGGATGAATGAGGCCATCAGAAAGGCCATCATTGACACACTCATTGAACTCAACATTGGCAATAGCATGGAGAGATTGGACAAACAAATTTTCACGCTAACTGACAAGGTTACTGAGTTGGAAACATTGGTGGCGGTCAACAACAATGACATCTCCGGCAGCAACACCAATGGTCTCTTGTCAGAAGACACGGTGCATGATGCCATTGGAAACATAGATCGAGCAGCCTTCCGACAAGCAAGATTACGAAGACGTCTTCACCGCAACATGACAGGTATGGGTGGTGTCCACCACCATCAAGGTAATAATCACCGTGTACCCGATGATCCTTATGCTAAGATTAAGTTCACAATACCATCTTTTTTGGGTCATTATGATGCTGAGGGATATCTTGATTAGGAGATGATAGTAGAACAAAAGTTTAGTGCCCACCTTGTGCCTGAGCATCATAGAGTTCGTCAAGCTACTAGTGAGTTTAAGGATTTTGCCATTATTTGGTGGAATGGGCTAGCTGCACAGGATGCTTTACCTAGTACATGGGAAGAACTTAAGGTAGCTATGCGTGATCGCTTTGTTCCTCCTTATCATAGAGACTTGTGTAAGAAATTGATACGTTTAGAACAAGGAGATAAATCTGTACAGGATTACTATGGTGAGCTCCAAAAGGGATTGATGCGCTGTAGTGTTGTAGAGGGAAACGAAGATGCCATTTGTCATTTTTATTCGGGTTTGAGGCATGAGATTTAGGACATTGTTGATTATAGAGAATTTAACACTGTCAACCAGTTGTTTTAGTTTGCTATGCTTGTAGAAAAGGAATTGCAGGGGCATGAACAGCAGAGCAAGAGCAAGGTCAGCACCACCACATACACGCCACGCTTGGCACCATCTTCGGGGCTGACCAAGCCAACCACTTTTGGGCACCTCCTCCAGCGAGCAAGCGACCAACAGCCTCTGGAGTTTCCGCTACACCTAAGGCACCTCCCACACGACCTTTAGATTCAGGTAAAAATTCTTTGTAGGTGCCTACCAAGAGTTCCTCATCTGTTGCATCGATGGGATGCACTTCGGGCATTCAGTGCCACCGCTGCCATGGCATTGGCCATGTGTAGAAGGACTGTCCAAGTCAGCGGGCATATATTGCTACAGAAGATGGTTACATCAGCACCTCTGACATTGAGGATGAAGAAGACCAAGATGGAGATGAGGAGGATGGCGAAGTCCTTGGTGACGAGGCCACGGCGTCCTATAGGAGCATCATTGTACAACGGGTGCTCAGCTCACAAGTCCAGCAACCTAAGAAGCTACAACATCATAACTTGTTCTAGATTTTCTTTGTCATCAGCAACCGTCGAGCACGTGTCATTATTGATGGATGTAGCTGCAATAATTTGGTGAGTTCTGATTTGGTCAAGAAGCTTAGCTTGACCACACGCCCACACCCACATTCATACCATATTCAGTGGCTAAATGATTCTGGTAAAGCAAAGATAACACAAACTTGCAGAGTTTCATTTTCTATTGGTTCTTATGCAGATTCTGTTGATTGTGATGTGGTACCTATGCAAGCTTGTTCACTTTTATTGGGTCATCCTTGGGAACATGATAATGATGCTACACATCATGGTAGAAGTAATAAATACACTTTTGTGCATAAAGGAAAGAAAATTACTTTGGTACCTTTGACACCTACCCAAATTTTACAAGCTGATAGAGAACACACTGCTAGTTTGAATGATGTTCAATCTGAAAATCAGCAAGTTGCTAATTCTATTTTCCCACCTAAAAAGGATAAGTCTACATCTATTTCTAAGATTGAGGGGATTAAATTGAAGGGTGGTGTTATGCTTGCAACAAAATGTGACTTTGCTGAAATTTCTAATGATGATATTTGCTATGCTTTGGTATGCAAACAAGCTATGTTTTCACTTGATCATATTGTTAGCTCGGTGCCTGCTGCTGTCACTAACCTTTTGCAGGACTATGAGGACATTTTTCTAGCTGAGATACCTCTGGGGCTGCCACCTATGAGAGGAATAGAGCATCAAATTGATTTGATTCCAGGAGCAACCTTGTCCAACCATGCTGCCTATCGAACCAATCCTGAGGAGACTAAGGAAATTCAGCGGCAAGTCCAAGACCTTTTGGACCGCGGGTATGTACGTGAAAGCTTTAGTCCTTGTGCCATTCCTATACTTTTGGATCCTAAGAAAGATGGAATTTGGCGTATGTGTGTTGATTGTAGAGCCATCAATAATATTACTATTTGGTATCGTCATCCTATTCCTAGGCTAGACGACATGCTAGATGAGTTATGTGGTTCTATCATTTTCACTAAGATTGACTTGCGAAGTGGCTACCACCAGATTAGAATGAAACTTGGAGATGAATGGAAAACTGCGTTTAAAACCAAATTCGGGTTGTATGAGTGGTTAGTTATGCCTTTTGGTTTGACAAATGCACCTAGCACTTTCATGCGCTTAATGAATGAGGTTTTAAGAGCTTTTATTGGTCATTTTGTGGTAGTTTACTTTGATGATATATTGATTTACAGCAAGTCTTTTGATGAACATATGGATCACTTACGTGCTGTTTTTAATGCTTTACGTGATGCACGTTTATTTGGTAACCTTGAGAAGTGCATCTTTTGCACGGATCGAGTTTCTTTTCTTGGCTATGTTGTAACTCCACAGGGAATTGAGGTGGACGAGATAAAAATTGAAGCCATAAAGAGCTGGCTGGTTCCCCAAACCGTCACACAGGTGAGGAATTTTCTTGGTCTTGCAGAATTCTACCGCCGCTTCGTCAAAGATTTCAGCACCATTGCTGCCCCGTTGCATGAGTTGACGAAGAAAGGAGTGGTGTTCCATTGGGGAAAGGCACATGAGGAGTCCTTTGACACTTTGAAGGACAAGCTTACACACGCACCATTGCTACAACTTCCAAACTTTGGTAAGACTTTTGAGCTAGAATGTGATGCTAGTGGAGTTGGCATTGGAGGTGTTTTGATGCAAGATGGTAAACCCATTGCTTACTTTAGTGAAAAATTGCATGGCCCTGTTCTTAATTATTCCATGTATGATAAGGAATTGTATGCACTTGTTCGTACTTTAGAGATGTGGCGTCATTATTTGTGGCCTAAAGAATTTGTTATTCATTCTGATCATGAATCGCTTAAGTATCTTCGCTCTCAAAATAATCTGAATCGTAGGCATGCTAAATGGGTTGAATTTATTGAATCTTTCCTTATATTATCAAACACAAGAAAGGGAAGGATAATGTGATTGCTGATGCTTTGTCTAGAAGATATACATTGCTGTCCCAACTTGATTGTCGGATTTTTGGTCTTCAATCAATAAAAGAACAATATGTGCTTGATCCTGATTTTAAGGATGTGTTGCTTAATTGTAGAGAGGGACGTACATGGAATAAGTTTATGATCAATGATGGGTTTTTGTTTAGAGCTAACCGCCTATGCATTCTAGTTGGTTCCGTTCGTCTTTTGTTGTTGTAGGAGGCACATGGAGGCGGATTGATGGGACATTTTGGTGCCAAGAAGACGGAGGAGGTGCTGTCCACACACTTCTTTTGGCCAAGGATGAGGCGAGATGTAGAGCGGTACGTAGCTCGGTGTGCTACATGTCAAAAAGCTAAGTCGCAGTTGAACCCACATGGTTTGTATATGCCTCTTCCCGTTCCTTCTATTCCTTGGGCTGATATATCTATGGATTTTGTGTTGGGTTTGCCAAGGACTAAGAGGGGGAAGGATAGTATTTATGTGGTGGTTGATCATTTTTCTAAGATGGCATATTTTATTCCTTGTCATAAGAGCGATGATGCTGTTCATATTGCTAACCTTTTCTTTCAAGAAATCGTTCGCTTGCATGGTATGCCTTCTACTGTTGTTTCAGATCGCGACGCAAAATTCTTGAGTCATTTTTGGCGCATGTTGTGGAATAAATTGGGGACCAAGCTGCTGTTTTCTACAACATGTCATCCCCAAATTGATGGGCAAACAGAGGTTGTGAATCGAACATTGTCCACCATGTTGAGAGCAATTTTGAAGCGCAATTTGAAGATGTGGGAAGAGTGTTTGCCGCATGCGAAGTTTGCATATAACAGGGTGGAACATTCCACCACCAAGGTAAGTCCTTTTCAGGTAGTGTATGGTTTTAACCCCCATGCTCCTATTGATCTTTTTCCTTTGCCTACCACTAAGAGAATACATAGTGATGCTAGAGAGTGTGCTGATTTTATTCGTAAGTTGCACGAAACAACTAAAGCAAATATTAAAAGAATAAATGAAAAGTATAGAATTGCTGGTAGTAAAGGTAGAAAAGAGATTAAATTTAAACCGGGTGATTTGGTTTGGTTACATTTGAGAAAAGATAGATTTCCTGAGCTGCATAAGTCTAAATTAATGCAAGAGTAGCTGGTCCTTATAAGATAATTGGGAACATAAATGATAATGCCTACAAACTTGAGTGACCACCCGAGTTCGGGGTTAGTCCCACCTTTAACATTGTAGATTTGAAACCTTATTTGGGAGAAGAAGATGAGCTTGAGTCGAGGACAACTCCATTTCAAGAGGGGGAGGATGATGAGGACATCACTCCTTCAGATGTACCCGCTGATCCTCCAACCGTCATGCAAGGTCCAATGACCTGGGCTCGAATGCGCCAACTCAATTTAGAGGTGAGCTCGTTCTTAAGCGATCCTTTTTATACTTTTAAGAATAGACTACTACCTAATGATGTTATCTTGCTTAGGAATATTAGAGAGGGTCATGAAGGACTTAGAGGACGTGGTGGAGGCGAAGATGACCAGCAAGGACGTCCAACAGGAACCGGAGGCCCGGTCCAACATGATTTCAAGTCTACCTCGGCCTCCAGGACCAGTCTGCCTTAAACTGGTCACCCAGGACGCATATGGACTCCGTTTTCAACGATCCATATATGGATGGAAAGCTAATTTGATAAGGAAGCCAATCCAAGTGGTCTCACATCAAAAGATCTTCGGAATCAACAGGAATCATAGAAACAAGTTAGTGTCCAGAATCTACCAGGGTGCTGCGACACCGTCTTTTGGTCCGTTGGACCGTGTATCGTGTTTGGGCCCATTAGGGGGGCGTCCAGGGTAGGCGACGACCCTAAGACCTTTATAATCATACACCGCCACCGTCATTAGGTTCTAGGTTTTGCTTAGATTATTCTATCAAGAATAGTTTCGCCGTTCATCGGTTTGTGAGACCCCAACTTTGTGAGATTAATCATTCATCTGCAATTTGGTTGTGTTCTTTCTTGTTCTTGCTTGTGTTCTTTGTTGCGCAGGTAGGGATTAGCCTTCTTGGTGAGCTCAACCTGGTCTGTGACTTGGTTGATAACCAAAGGAGCTGTGGTGCTAAGATTGCAGGGTTCGATCTTTCGATCTAAAGTCGGATTGGTGTGTCATTCTCCACCACAATGATAGTTACCTCTACCTGACGGAAGATCGGATCCCCGTTCACATTAGCAGCAGCAAGGGACTCTCCAGGGCTACTAGGGGTGCTCCATAGTACAAAGAGGGTGAAAGGTCCTAATGGCTAGAGGGTGGTGAATAGCCTATTAAAAATTTCTACAACAACACTTAACAAACCGGTTAGACAATTATGAGGCGAAACAGGTGTTGCGCTAGCCTACTAAAAATGCAAGCCACCTACCACAATTCTAGTTTATATAGTTTCTATCCACACAATAGCTATGACACTACACTAAGTTAGTGTGCTCTTAAAAGCTAACTAAAGAGCTACACTAACCAAACTAACAAGCTCTCACAACTAGCTACACTAAAGAGCTTGACAACTAGTTTGCGGTAATGTAAAGAGAGTGAGAAATTTGTTTATACCGCTGTGTCGAAGAAGGAGCCAAACAATCACAAGAATGAAGACCAATCACCTCG
Organism: Miscanthus floridulus; assembly: GCF_019320115.1. Classification (NCBI taxonomy): domain Eukaryota; kingdom Viridiplantae; phylum Streptophyta; class Magnoliopsida; order Poales; family Poaceae; genus Miscanthus; species Miscanthus floridulus. The sequence continues at coordinate 67,488,380 of NC_089598.1, read as the reverse complement.
GAATCAAATGATGAACACAATGATTTTTTACCAAGGTTCACTTGCTTGCCGGCAAGCTACTCCTTGTTGTGGTGATTCACTCACTTGGAGGTTCACGTGCTAATTGGCATCACACGCCAAACCCTCAATAGGGTGCCGCACAACCAACACAAGATGAGGATCACACAAGCCATGAGCAATCCACTAGAGTACCTTTTGGCTCTCCGCCGGGGAAAGGTCAAGAACCCCTCACAATCACCACGATCGGAGCCAGAGACAATCACTACCCTCTGCTCAATGATCCTTACTGCTCCAAGCCATCTAGGTGGCGGCAACCACCAAGAGTAACAAGTGAACCCCGCAGTAAAACACGAACACCAAGTGCCTCTAGATGCAAACACTCAAGCAATGCACTTGGATTCTCTCCTAATCTCACAAAGATGATGAATCAATGATGGAGATGAGTGGGAGGGCTTTGGCTAAGCTCACAAGGTTGCTATGTCAATACAAATGGCCAAGAGAGTAAGCTTGAGCCGGCCATGGGGCTTAAATAGAAGCCCCCACGAAATAGAGCTGTTGTACCCCTTCACTGAGCACAACACGGGGTGACCAGACGCTCCGGTCATATCGACCGAACGCTGGACCTCAGCGTCCGGTCACGCGATGCGTGCCACGTGTCCCCTTTCTTCAAATGTTGATCGTCCGATCTCAACAGTCAAGTGACGACCGGACGCAGCAGCTCAAAGTGACCGGACGCTGGACCTCAGCGTCCAGTCATTTCCAGTAAGCATCCAGAAATGATTTTTCATGCTTGACCGGACTCACCCAGTGTCCGGTCACTTAGCGTTTCCCCTGTGCATTACCATGTCAGTGTGACCGGACGCAGCTAGCTAGCGTCCAATCGTTTCAGCGCCAGCATCCGGTCGACGACCGACGCTGCGCTACTTCTGCTACTACTGACCGGACGCGCCGGTCCTTCAGAGACCAGCATCCGGTCACTTACAGTGACCACGTTCACCTATGCTTAGGGCGCCGGTGGCACCGTCGAACTATCAACACTCTACGGGTGGACACTCCACCAGTGAAGTTTCTAACCCCTGCTCAAATGTGCCAACCACCAAGTGTATCACCTTGTGCACATGTGTTAGCATATTTTCACAAACATTTTCAAGGGTGTTAGCACTCCACTAGATCCTAAATGCATATGTAATGAGTTAGAGCATCTAGTGGCACTTTGATAACCGCATTTCGATACGAGTTTCACCCCTCTTAATAGTACGGCTATCGAACCTAAATGTGATCACATTCTCTAAGTGTCTTGATCACCAAAACAAAATAGCTCCTACCATTTATACCTTTGCCTTGAGCCTTTTGTTTTTCTCTTTCTTCTTTTCAAGTCCAAGCACTAGATCATCACCATGGCATCACCATCATCATGTCATGATCTTCATTTGCTTCACCACTTGGAGTGTGCTACCTATATCATGATCACTTGATAAACTAGGTTAGCACTTAGGGTTCCATCAATTACCAAAACCAAACTAGTGCTTTCAATCTCCCCCTTTTTGGTAATTGATGATAACCCTTTCACAAAGATATGAATTAAATTTAATTGAATCCATGTTGCTTGTCCAAGCATATTTACCATGTGTAAAAGGATATGGACAAGTTTTATGAACCCTAAATGGTAGCGATTGCTCCCCCTACATATGTGCTAAGAGTTTGGATTGTAGCTTGAGATAGGAAATATAGGAGATAATGTCTACCAAATGATGCTAAAGTAGAAAAGATGGACCTGTGAAGCGTGATACCAATCGGAGTGCACCAATATACCATCCTTAGCGCCATGGTTAGCTCGATACCACTTGGAAACACTTGGAAATGAAATCACTCAATAACCTATGCATGCTAGATTTTCATTTCATTATTCAAACCTACAACTAGCATACACCACACAAGCATGGATATTGAAATTTAAAACTTGTGCCATGCAAGCAAACATATGAAATGCATATTCAAATGCACCATACAAGTTCATGAGCTTGCTCCCCCTACTTGTGTGCTCAAAATTTTAATTGATCCCTTTCCTTTGTCATATCTCTCCCCCTATGTCAAGTTCTCCCCCTATCACTTATATCTTTATTTCTTTCTCCCTTTGTTGTCTTTTCACCATCTTTGTACACTATTTCTCCTCCTTTGTCATCAATGACCACAAAGGTTCAAAATGTAGATAGGTTGACATTATCAACGTCAATCAATGGGGTGAGGATCATTTCCCAAATTTGGTCCTATCTAAATCATTTGCCAAAGATATTTAACCCGGTTTGATCCAAGGACAAGCTTTTTCACACCTCCAAATAAGGGTTATATTGTACCATGTTGAGTTAAACACTTATAGCTCATTTTCTAGATTAAACACTAGGTTTACAAGCCCATAAACATGTCATATACTACCACTAGATCAAAATAAGCATAGAAGCAATAGTGGTACCATATAATCATCAAATCCATTTGATTTTCATGAATGAGCCTATTAAATGTGAAAGATGTCTAGATGCACTAAACATGTCCTTAGTAAGGATGTATGCCATGCCAATCAACTTTTACCTTGGATTGCTCGAAGGAGAGGCATGTTATATAAGTGGGGGTGCATCAACACATATTTGAGAAATCCAATATGTTCAACTCATTCCTTAGCTTGCAAAACCTTTTCTCATCCAATGGCTTGGTGAATATATTGGCAAGTTGATCTTCGGTGCCTACACTTTCAATGCAAATATCCCCTTTTTGTTGGTGATCTCTTATGAAATGGTGGCGGACATCAATGTGTTTTGTTCTTGCATGTTGAACCGGATTGTTGGTCAACTTGATTGCACTCTCATTGTCACATAGCAATGGCACTTTCTTGAACTTAATTCCAAAGTCACTCAAAGTGGCCTTCATCTAAAGTACTTGTGCACAACAACTATCGGCGGATATGTATTTGGCTTCGGCGGTTGATAATGCAACACTATTTTGCTTGTTTGATGACCATGAAACAAGTGATCTTCTCAACAATTGACATGTGCCCGAGGTGCTCTTTTTTCAACCTTGCATCCCGCATAATCCGAGTCGGAGTAACCAACTAACTCAAACTTTGCTCCTTTGGGATACCACAAACCAACATTTGGTGTATGCTTCAAGTACCTCAATATTCTCTTTGTAGCCTTCAAATGACTTTCTCTTAGTGAGGCTTGAAATCTTGCACACATGCATACACGAAACATGACATCCAGCCTTGATGTGGTCACATAGAGTAGGCTTCCAATCATAGACCGATACAATTTTTGATCCACCATATTTCCACTTGCATCACTATCCAAGTTGCCATTGGTTCCCATTGGTGTGCTAATGGCCTTGCTATCACTCATGCCAAACTTCTTGATCATGTCCTTGATATACTTGCCTTGACTCACAAATGTACCATTCTTCAATTGCTTGATTTGAAGACAAAGGAAGTAACTTAACTCTCCAATCATGGACATCTCAAACTCATTAGCCATCATCTTTCCAAACTCATCACAAAAGTCTTGATTTGTTGATCCAAATATGATGTCATCAACATAGATTTGCAACACAAATAAATCTTTTCTAATCTTCTTGATGAAAAGAGTGGTGTCAACCTTGCCTATCATGAACCCTTTAGAGAGTAGGAAGTCCCTCAATCTCTCATACCATGCTCTAGGTGCTTATTTCAAGCCATATAATGCTTTCTTCAACTTGTACACATGGTCGGGCTTCTTGTCATCTTCAAAACTGGGAGGTTGCTCAACATATACTTCTTCATTGATGTAACCATTGAGAAATGCACTCTTGACATCCATTTGATAGAGCTTGATGTTGTGGGCACAAGCATAGGCTAGCAAGATTCTAATTGCTTCCAATCTAGCAACCGGGCATATGTTTCTCCAAAGTCAAGACCTTCAACTTGTGTATAGCCTTGTGCTACTAATCTTGCTTTGTTCCTTACTACTACCCCATCTTGATCTTGCTTGTTTCTAAAGACCCATTTGGTTCCAATCACATTATGTCCCTTTGGTCTCTCTACTAATTCTGACACTTGATTTCTTGTGAAGTTATTCAATTCTTCATGCATAGCATTCACCCAATCAACATCCTTCAATGCTTCATCTATCTTCTTTGGTTCAATGGATGACACAAATGAGAAATGCTCACAAAATGAAGCCAATCTATATCTTGTTTGTACACCTCTTGAAATATCATCAATGATAGTGTCCAATGGATGATCCCTTGCAACAATGGTTGGTTGGAGGATTGGAACTTGATTGCCTGCACTTGCTTGATCATTAGGTTGAGCTGATGTACTAGCCACTTGATCTTGTTCATTGTCATGAGAGCCACTTGTACTAGCTTGATTTGTATCATCTTGCACATTTGAGTTGGAGATCACTTGCACTTGATCATCTTCATCATCATTCACTTGCCTAGGCCTCAATTCACCAACATCCATGTTCTTTATGGCATTTGAAAGTTGAATGCCTCTAACATCTTCCAAGTTCTCATTCTCTTCTTATGAACCCTTGGTTTCATCAAATTCAACATCATGAACTTCCTCAAGAGTACCACTATCCAAATTCCAAACTCTATATGCTTTGCTAGTGGTTGAACAACCAAGTAGGAATCCTTCATCACATTTCTTTTCAAACTTGCCCAATCTAGTGCCTTTCTTCAAGATATAGCAGTTGCAACCAAAGACCCAAAAATATGCAATGTTGGGCTTCCTACCATTCAAGAGCTCATATGGTGTCTTCTCTTTCAATGGGTGACAATAGAGGCGATTGCTACAATAGCAAGCCGTGTTGATAGCTTTGGCCCAAAAAGATTGACTAACATTATACTCACTAAGCATAAACCTTGCCATATCAACGAGTGTCCTATTTTTTCTCTCAACAAGGCCATTTGATTGTGGAGTGTACTTGGCCGAGAATTGATGTCTAATTCCAAATTCATCACACAACTCATCAATTCTAGTGTTCTTGAACTCACTACCATTGTCCGGATCACCAATCTCAATTTTTGAGAAGCACTTCTTCGGCCACGGTGGGATTCTTCAGATCACCAATCTCAATTTTGGTTTCTACCACCTTCTACACTTTTCTATTGATTGACTTGATGTGTGTGGTCATCTTTGATTTCCAATACGGATAATTTGTGCCATCAAATTGGGGTGGCTTCTTGGTGTTGTTGATTTGAGCCATTTTTACACTGAAGGTTGTTAAGCCTCAAATCACGGTGACCTCGGCTCTGATACCACTTGAAAGGTCCTAATGGCTAGAGGGAGGGTGAATAGCCTATTAAAAATTACTACAACAACACTTAACAAACCGGTTAGACAATTTTGAGGCGAAGCAGGTGTTGCGCTAGCCTACTAAAAATGCAAGCCACCTACCACAATTCTAGTTTATATAGTTTCTATCCACACAATAGCTATGACACTACACTAAGTTAGTGTGCTCTCAAAAGCTAACTAAAGAGGTACACTAACCAAACTAACAAGCTCTTACAGCTACCTACACTAAAGAGCTTGACAACTAGTTTGCGGTAATGTAAAGAGAGTGAGCAATTTGTTTATACCGTCGTGTCGAAGAAGGAGCCAAGCAATCACAAGAATGAAGACCAATCACCTCAGAATCAAATGATGAACACAATGATTTTTTATCGAGGTTCACTTGCTTGCCGGCAAGCTACTCCTCGTTGTGGCGATTCACTCACTTGGAGGTTCACGCGCTAATTGGCATCACACGCCAAACCCTCAATAGGGTGCCGCATAACCAACACAAGATGAGGATCACACAAGCCATGAGCAATCCACTAGAGTACCTTTTGGCTCTCCACCGGGGAAAGGTCAAGAACCCCTCACAATCACTACGATCGAAGCCGCAGACAATCACCACCCTCCACTCGACGATCCTTGCTGCTCCAAGCTATCTAGGTGGCAGCAACCACCAAGAGTAACAAGCGAATCCCGCAGTGAAACACAAACACCAAGTGCCTCTAGATGCAAACACTCAAGCAATGCACTTGGATTCTCTCCCAATCTCACAAAGACGATGATTCAATGATGGAGATGAGTGGGAGGGCTTTGGCTAAGCTCACAAGGTTGCTATGTCAATACAAATGGCCAAGAGAGTGAGCTTGAGCCGGCCATGGGGCTTAAATAGAAGCCCCCATGAAATAGAGCCGTTGTACCCATTCACTGAGCACAACACGGGGTGACCGGACGCTCCAGTCATATCGACCGGACGCTGGACCTCAGCATCCAGTCACACAATGCGTGCCACATGTCCCCTTTCTTCAAATGTTGATCGTCCGATCTCAACGGTCAAGTGACGACCGGACGCAGCAGCTCAAAGTGACCAGACGCAGGACCTCAGCGTCCAGTCGTTTTCAGTAAGCATCCATAAATGATTTTTCACGACCGGACGCGTCCGGTCATGCTCGACCGGACTCACCCAGCATCCGATCACTTGGTGTTTCCCTTATGCATGACCATGTCAGTGTGACCGGACGTAGCTAGCTAGCGTCCGGTCGAGGACCGACGCTACGCTACTTCTGCTGCTACTAACCGAACGCGCCGGTCCTTTAGAGACCAGCGTCTGGTCACTTATAGTGACCACGTTCACCTAAGTTTAGGGCGCTGGTGGCACCGTCAGACTGTCCGCACTCTATGGGTGGACACTCCGCCGGTGAAGTTTCTAACCCTTGCTCAAATGTGCCAACCACCAAGTGTATCACCTTGTGCACATGTGTTAGCATATTTTCACAAATATTTTCAAGGGTGTTAGCACTCCACTAGATCCTAAATGCATATGCAATGAGTTAGAGCATCTAGTGGCACTTTGATAACCGCATTTCGATATGAGTTTCATGCCTCTTAATAGTACGACTATCGAACCTAAATGTGATCACACTCTCCACGTGTCTTGATCACCAAAACAAAATAGCTCCTACCATTTATACCTTTGCCTTGAGCCTTTTGTTTTTCTCTTTCTTCTTTTCAAGTCCAAGCACTAGATCATCACCATGGCATCACCATCATCATGTCATGATCTTCATTTGCTTCACCACTTGGAGTGTGCTACCTATATCATGATCACTTGATGAACTAGGTTAGCACTTAGGGTTCAATCAATTCACCAAAACCAAACTAGGGCTTTTAGAGGGAGACAACAGTTCTTCCTCTAACACAGATATAGAGGAGTATAGAGTGGAGCCCAGTACTAGAAAGAGGAAGAGCGCTGACAAAGGTTCAGATGGTGGCAGCTCAGATGATGAGCAAGAGATTGAGGAGGAGCAGGCAGTACCTCCAGCTTAGCACCAACCAGGTTAGGGTATGCACTATGGTTTACTTGAGCCACATCCACCTAGTGTACCCTCTTATGTTTCCAGAGTTGACTATTGAGGGAAAGGCATGAACAAAAGGCCTAGAGATGAAAGAAGAATTAATCCAATGGGCTTGTCTAGGATTCAGTTTGATCATCGATTTTAGGTAGCCTTTCATATGGACTTCTACACCAGTGTGATCCTCACCAGGAACCCAGTGATTGCCAGGTCTCAGTGGATTGACTGGCAGTATGTCAAAGATTTGTAGAAGGCCTCCATCAATCACGCTATTGCCATTTGTGAGCAAACAGGGGTTTATGAGATTATAGAGTTCCAGCATGACTGGAACATAGAGGTGGTAGCTCAGTTCTACGCCACCCTATATGTTGAGGAGGATGAGAGGCGTATGCACTGGATGCTTGAGGGCCAGTGGTATAGTGTTGATTATGATGCTTTTGCAGCTCTACTTGGCTTCTCATATGATGATCTTCAAAAAGACAAGATCCACATAGAGCAGGTGTTGCCTTCAGAGCAGCTGGCCTACATGTATCCACCAGGGGGTGAGAGAGGAGCAGTGGGGAAGGTTCTAGGTCTTCACCCTACCTATAGATACTTAGACAGGATGTTCAGAAAGACCATTGACTGCAAGGGTGGAGACAAGGGCAACATTGCATATTACTCTAGAAACTTGCTCCATAGGATGGCTCTAGGTGCACGGCCCTTCATTGTCTTTGACTTCATTTGGTCAGAGATTAGGAGCGTTGGCGAGAGGCCCCTCAAGGGATGTGGTTTTGCTCCCTACATCGTGCACATGATTGAGCAGGTCACAGGGCATACCTTTGAGTATGACAAGGTACATAAGGCCCTAAAGATTTTTGTAGACTTACCTAAGATTGGGGTACCTCTAGTAGGACCAAGAGGAGTAGTAGCAGCACTAGAGGCAGATGCACCTACAGGTGGTGTAGCAGCAGAAGGAGGTTCCCCTCTACCACATGCTCCTTCACATTCTTTTTCACGTCGCCGCAGTCCTCCTTCTCCTATTCATAAGATGTTCAGTGATATCTTTGGGATGTGCAAGGACATACAGACCTGTCAGCAGAAGGAGAGAGAGGCTAGGAGGAAGGACACTTGGACTCTGAAGCAGATTGTTGCTAGACTTGAGCTTGAACCTCCTAGATCTCCACTATCAGATGAAGCAGCTAGTGAGCCTGAGACTGAGGAGCCACAGTAGGGTAGGTACAACACAAAGTTTGTTGAGTTCTTCAGCGACAATAGCAGCAACAATAGGATCTAGAGCACCCTGACACTTTACCGCTACAGGCTCATGAGCCTACTCACTCTCAGCCACGTCCCAGTGCAGCAAATGAGTATGCTTCAGACTAGTGGAGTGACCTCATAGGTAGTTTTGGCTACTACATGTCTAGTGGCTATGACCCATCTAGTGTGGGTGGTTCTCGTCCAGCTGGTGCTACATGCTTAGATGATGAGGATGTTGGTAGAGATGAAGATGATGATGAGTGATCATAGCTTTTAGTGACAGCTTGCAGCCCCTTTGTGGTGATAGATGACAAAGGGGGAGAGAGACTGATTAAAGCTTTAGGATTTTTGTTTCATTTGCTTATCTTTGTACCTGAAAATATGTAATGTAGGCTGTAATCTTTTGAGATATATTGTATCATGTGAGAGATGTGACTCACTTATGCTTTATCTATGTATCTCCTGTGACATGATCTTTATTTTTATATTAGTGGCTTGTGGACTTGAGAAAATGTGCAATGAGTGCTATGTGTGACATACATGTGTTGTATTTTTTCATAAGGACAATGAATGCTAGAATGAAAATATTTGATGTGATGCCTTTTTATTTATTTTTGTGTGATATATCTTGTCATATGCATCACGGTTTTACTTTATCACACACACATGCATCCCACAGATGCAATGATTTAGGGAGAGTCTCCTATATGTTTTAGTATGTGCAATTGACATTTGAGGTCATTTTGTGAATTCTAATCATAAGCACATATTAAGGGGGAGCCTCTCATAAATCATTGAACCCAAAAGCTTAAATGTTTATATTCTTTTGTAAGCTTTAATCAAGTTGTCATCAATCACCAAAAAGAGGGAGATTGAAAGTGCATCTAGCCATTTAGTGGGTTTTGGATGATTGAATAACAACGTGATTAAAGGTCTAACCCGTTTGCTAAGTGTGGACAGGTAATAGGTTATCTCACAGGTACTTAATGAAAGCCAAAATGATGTGTTGTTGTATAAACAATCTAGTTCAAGCATAAGACAACAATGCAAATGTAATTCATACAAAGGCTTATTTATTGTGGGATTTCCATATACTATGTGAAAGCAAGCTCGTAAGAATTAATTAATAAGACATGAGGGATTGCATATGGAATGGTCTCATATTTGAAGCTTGCTAAATTGAAATGAAAAATATAACAATACAAATGAATTGATGATTCAACACAATATGTGACTTGATGGCTTGAGATTGTGAAGATAGCAAGGAAAGGCTTCGAGGTACTAAGCAAGGGTGAAGGGCAAGCGACCGCTTGGTGGCCAAATAACCTAGCTAGGGTGAAGAAGGAAGTACTTGCATTTAGTTGAGGTACTAATCAAGCTATGATGGTCATGCTAATGTGGAGGATCAAATCACTATTGGAGTGATAGATGGAAGTGACTTGATACATTTGGGATTATTCAAATTTGATGAATGGAATCAAGTCACATGCTCAAGATGGCTATGCTCAAGTGAAAAGATCAATATCAACATGTTGGCACCCTCACTTGATGAAGATTGGAATACATGGCTTCGGTTGAAAGAGATCAACTCAAAAGGTTTAAATTTGTTATACTTTTAAACTAGAGTTAATAGGAATGCCGTACTATTAAGAGGGAGGCATCATGTTGATAGATAATGTTTCATAAGTGCTCAAGCCAACCCATGTGAGTTTTGAGTGTTTGAGAGACAAAAGAGCTAACCAGTTTTTGCTAGTCTAGCAAAACCGGACGTGCCTGGTATTGATATCGAACGTGTCCGGTATTTGCCCAGCAATGGTAATATTGTTGATCTCGGGTTGGTTCGTTGGGAGTTTCAACGTGAGTCGAGAGTTCCGACGGTCGGAAGTTCCAGCAATGGTCGGGAGTTCCGACGTCTTGCGCTTAACTGACTTGGAGAGTTCACTGTGGTGGTCATACCGGACGTGTCCAGTATGGACGGCCAGAGGCCAATGGCTAGTTTTCAAATGCCTTGAGGGTCGGGACTTCTGACGTGAGTCGGGAGTTCTGGCGGTCGGGAGTTCCGGCATGCATCGGGAGTTTCGACACCTCACATACTTTAAGTCAGTTACCATGGTTTTCAAATGTGCTGAGGATCGAGACTTCCAACATGAGTCGGGAGTTCCGACGGTCAGAAGTTCCGGCATTCATCAAGAGTTTCGACGCCTCACAAACGTTACTGTAACTTAGTTACCGTTGGCGTAGTGTACGTCATACCGGACTGGACGTGTCCGGTACGGCAACAGCTATAAAACGGCTAATTTTTCAAAGGGGCTATAAATACCCCCAAGCCCCCACATTTGGATGATGTTGATTCTACAGATACACATACACGTTTTTGAGCCTTGCCAACTCCTCCAAACCCTCTCTTAGTGAGTGTGTGATCCAAATCGCAAAATCCATTTGTGGGTTAAGAGAGAATTTGAAAAAGAGAGAAATCCACCACTTGAGCACTTGTGCATATTGTCTATTTCATGATTTGCATTTGTTACTCTTGGACTCTTCGGTCCTAGATGGTTAGGCGTCGCCGGAGAGCACCCGAGAGATTGTGGTGTGCCTCAGAAAGTTTGTAACGTTCGATTCCGCCGCCTCGGAATCAACTAGTGGAAGGAGGAAAAGGAGTTGGAAAAGACTCTGGCTAGAGTGACCTTCGTGGTTCTCTCTAGGGCTGACGTTCACTGGGTCGCCCGCAGCCCCCTCAACGGAGAGTAGGAGTTGAATGAGTCCGAACTTCGATAAAACAAATATCGTGTCTCAATTCGTATTTCATTTGATATTTGTGTTGCTTCAACTCTTGTGCAGGTTCTCTATGTATATTGTCATCTCTAGTAGGTACCTGCATTTGGCTTGAAGATAGAAATCGAAAGGAGCAAGTTTGGGGCTGCTCTGCAGAAATCATGTATACCGGACACGTCTGATATTTCCTACTTGTGCTGAAAATATTTATTCTCTGTTCTAACTTTGTGTTGCAGGTTTGTAGCTTCTAGATATATTCTTTATACCATTGTTTATTGTGTGGCTAACTTGTGAGAGGTGGTATTAGTCTTAATTTGGAGTTTCCATTTTGGAAACTCCCTTTTCTAATTGTTTCCGCATTTAAATGTGTTATTTTTTAGAAACACCTATTCGCCCCCCTCTAGGTGGCATCCTAGGTCCTTTAAGCTTGAGGATCCACCAATCACCAGGCCATGTAGGTGTCGGCAAGCACCAAAAGTAACAACAACTACGCTAGTCTCTGGAAGAAAATGGCGCTGGCACCGTCCTCCTCGCGGTGGTGACCGAGCAGTGCACCACCCTCATGCCAGCGGTGTACACCGGACGCACCGGTGCCCGCTTCACTTCTCCTGAGTCTCGGCCATGTCTCGGTGGGTACCGCCCTAGGGGTGGTTGTGCCACCGGACACACAATGGTGATGCCCCAAGGGAAACTCGTTGCTCTCGGCCTCCCAGCCGGTCACTGCCGGTGGTGCACCGGACAAGGGGGTGGCGATGCCCCCATGGCAGCCCCCCAAGCCGAGTTTCGCCTCCTTTTCTTCACCTTTCTCACCACCTTTGTAAATGTGCTAACACTCCAAGTGTTTCACCATCACATGCAAGTGTGTTAGCATTTTCACAATCATTTTTCAAAGGTTAATCACTTCTTACCGATTGTGCACTAGGCCTAAAATGCATATGCAAGTTTCCCAACACCTAGTGGCACTAGATGATCGAGTTGTTCGATAAGAGATCCCCTCTTAATAGTACAACCATCTATCCTAAATGTTATCACACTCTATATAGTGTATTGATCACCGAAAACAAAAATGGCCCTATTGATATCACCTTTGCCTTGAGCCCATTTTGTTTTTCTCTTTCTTATTTTCTAAGTCCCGGAGCTTGATCACCATCATCACATGTCCACAAACATCACTATGGACTTCATCTTGCTCCACCACTTATATTGTACCATCCTATCTAGTCACACACTTAGATGAAAGGAATAGTCCAACTAGGTTTCATCAATTATCCAAAACCAAACTAGAGCTTTCAGTGTGGAAGAGATGGGGCGAGTCATCCGAGCAGGGAAGCGGATCTGAAGCGGGCGGTTTGGATGCGAGCACGGAAAACAGAGCTAGCGCGGGCGGTGCGCAAATCCGAGTGGACAGGGTGGAGTAGCCGCGGGAGTCCGGATGGACACAAACGTCCCGGCGTTCAGGCTCTACTACTGCCGAATCAATAATGGTGTGAAAGATATTAAAATTTATGGATAGCCAAGACTCTATCTGATGAAATAGGAGGAGGGGACGACAATGCTTTAAGGTAAGACTATTGTTTAACTATATAATGGCCCTATTGGTTTCACTGAAATTTGGCTTATACTGATGCTTATGCTGATTTATTATGATAGGAAAACATTATTCGATGACTCTTGTCGGTTGTAATCGGTAACTATTATTAGAGACATCATAAAATATATTTTTATAATATATACATATTTGGTGTTTATAATATTAATATAAACTAAACTAAAATTTAAATAGTTTGATTAATGACAAAACTATAATTGTATTCTTTTGAGGAGGGAGGTAAAAACAATTTTAGTTTTGCATCTGAACAAGCTTTGTTCAGATTCAAAGACAGAATTGTTTATTTTTCTGGGGATCGGATGGACCGAAATCCTTGCTATTAATTTCAACCGTTGAAATTATCACCCATCCAGAGCAATCAGATTTAGTGCTCCTACTTTGGAGCACTCCTAGTATTAGTAACGCACCTAAACTCTGATGATGAGTGCAACTCTAGCAGGGCTCCTATTTAACCTTCCATAGCTAAATATGAGGGATTAAGCCAAAAAATTTTCTCAAGCAGGGCCCTTACTAGGACCCTGAAATTTGGCTGGGCACTCAAATTCACCCTCCAGACCCTATTCCCGTTGGCCTGACACCCGGGCCCATCCGGTTGTTGCGTCAGTTTCCCCCTGCGCTCGCATCCGCTCGTCCTCGCCCAACGTCAGCGCACCTTCCTCCGACCTCGAGTGTGGCCTCCTCCAAGCCGTCCACGCCGTGGAGACGCCGAGCACACCGTGGAGACGTTGTACGCGCCTGCTCCAAGCCATCCGCGCCATTGAGATGCTGAGCATGCCGTGGAGACGCTGTACGTGGCCTCCGCCAAGCCGTCCGCGTCGTGGAGACGACGAGCGCGGCCTCCTCCGACCCCAAGCGCGGTCTCCTACCTCCGACCCTGCGAATCTCGCGGCCATGGATCTCACGGCAGGGCCTCTTCCAAGCCGTCCGCAGCTCCCTCTGCCGCCGATGGGAGCGGGCTCCGGCCGTCCGCCGCCGCCGTTGACCGTTCCCTCTGCCCCGCAGCTCCCTCCGCCCCGCTTGCAGCGTCTGCGCTGCGCTCTTGTCGCGTGAAGGAGGAAGAAGGAAAGGGGAAGAAGAAATAGAGAATGACGAGCTGGGCCTGTTTGTCATTGTGTACAGAAATATATTTGGGGGCCCAAATATAGGTGCTGCTGTTGGAGTGAAAGCAAAAATAATAATAATAATGAAGCATCCAAAAATAGAGCAGAACACCCAAATTAAAAAGTAAGGGCTCTTAGTCCTCCCGTGATCCCGTCTCCGTCCGCCCGCAAACACGTTTGCCCAGTTGAAACGGAGTTCCCTTTTCCCCGTCCGGTCTTCCGCTTATAAAACACGCCACCGGGCTTGCTCCTGCTTCCCGCAAGCATCCAAAATCCAAGAAAACCAAGCCATACAGCCAAGCCACAGGAAGAAGCAAGAAACCACCTGCTCCCTCGCGGAGATGTCGTCGCAGCTGATCGAGGACCACCGGTCGGGCGCGGAGGTGCACGCCGGGCGCGAGGTGTGCACGCGCAAGTCCCGCGAGTTCATGGTGGAGCTGGGCCTCCCCGACGGGCTCCTCCCGCTGCCCACCCTCGACGAGGTGGGGTACAACCGCTCCACGGGCTTCGTGTGGCTCCGCCAGGCAGCCGGCGTGACCCACACCTTCGACTCCATCGGCAAGCAGGTGTGGTACGACAAGGACGTGACGGCGTTCGTGGAGCCCGGCCGGATGCACAGCCTCGCCGGGGTCAAGAGCAAGGAGCTCCTCATCTGGGTCACCATCTCCGAGATCGTCCTCAGCCCCTCGGGCACCAAGATCGTGTTCCGCACCCCCGCGGGGCTCGGCCGCGCCTTCCCCGTCACCGCCTTCCAGCTCAAGCCCGCGGCCGAGGAGGAGGCCGCCGCCGCCGCCAACTGATCTGCGTAGCTTCCGGCGCCGGCTGCTGCGTGTGGGCTGCTCGATCTGGCCGCGGCGCCGCGAGATCCGGCGGTGACTCTGTGAGTTGATTGAGGTTTCCTCCGCAGTGTATGTGTAATGGTAGTGGATGATAATGCAGGAATAAACGGCGTCCCTGGATCCAGAATTCATGACTGCGTGCGCTAGTGCTGCCACTGTTTGATTTTGGGTTGATTGACAACTCGTCTCTGATCCATCCAGTTTATTTATGCTCGTATCGATCTCTGTTTCGTTGCCTCCGTTTCCTACATGTATATGTATCAGATTGCATTGCCTGTTTGTTTGCTGGAATGATGCAATTCTACTTGCTGCGGCCTCGTCTCTTCAGATCTTGGATCCTGATCCTCACAATGGGTCAGGGACAAGGTACAGAGACGATTCTAAAGATCTAGCTTTGTTTGCTACTTAGTACATGTTCATGATCCGTCAATTTGGTCATGTTTTGTTGAAATTGGTTGCCTGTGAGGTGCGTGTTGGAGGTTGGAGCAAGGCTTCAGAGTTTTAGTACTTTGGCATTGAGTCAGTGCATGCATACAGCATACCTTGCGGCTCCCTATATGTTGAGGTCCACAGCTCGGCATCTCACTCGTGTTCATCAAAGGAGTTAGGAGCTGAGCAAGGTGGTTAGCATTTAAGTATAAACCGCAGTGCACTACTACTGCAACAACCTCTAGATCTGGACACTTGTCTACCGGAAGTTGGGCATTTAAACCTGTCTCTGCGTGCCCTAGAGGGTAAACGGCCTGCACGAACACTCCGTTCCGTCCGGCTCGCAAGCAACGGAAACCGCTCGCTTGACAGCACACGCCGGTGCTCACAGCATCTCCAAGAGAACTTTTAGCAAGAATTGAAAAAATTCATCTTCATCAGTTTCCAATCCTACCTCTTAATCTTTCACGTGAATATATGTGCGTGCGTAGAAGAATGAAAAAAAAAACATATCTCCAACAGTTTCTAATCCCACCTTCCAATCTTTCACGCGGATATATCTGGACATAGGCCAATCTAAGGGCATGGCTAGCGCTCGGACATCCGGACGGACGTGCGCGTCAGGACGCCCGCACCGCCCGCCCTAGTCCGCAATCGCCCCACCCTGGTCCGGATTTGCCCCGCCCCATGCACGCACTCCGCCCCCGTATCTGCGTCCGCCGTTCGCTCCCCACACTCGCTCCTCTCTCTCCGCGAGGGCGGCACTCGAGAGTCGGGCCCCGGCATGCCCCCGACTGGAGCACCCGTCCGCCTGCCCCTAGCCCCCCCCCCCCCCTTGCCGAACAACATAAAGCACCTGCAACATGAAAAAAAATTAAATGCAACATACATCTGAAAAACATATAAAACACTTGAAACATGCACTTGCGACATATGTATGGAACACATAAACACATCCAAAAAATAACACTTGCAACTTACAACATGAAACCACTTGCTGCAACATAAGACTGAAACTACTGAAACATTTTAGAACATACTATTGCAACATATGTGTGAAACATATGCAACATTTAGATAAAAAACGATTGCAACATACGTCTCGAAACTAATGAAACATTTTGAACAAACGCTTGCAATATGCATCTGAAACACTTGCAACATGCCCCGATCTACTTTTGCAACATCAAAATAGAACAATTACAACATACATCTAAAACGTCTGAAACAATTGAAACATACATCTGCAACATCGGGGAGGGGAAGGCCGGGGCTAGTTGGGGTCAGAGCCGACAGCGAGCGGTGGCGCGCGAGCACCACTGCCACCGGCAGCGGGCTTGGCTCAGCGGGGCGGGTGCACTAGCACCAGCGGCATGTGTGCGCACCACTACCACCAGCACCGGTCTTGGCTCGCTTGAGCGGGCGGCGCGCTCAACGGGAGGGGGCGAGAAGCGCTCGTGACAGGGGCAAGCGAGCGGCGCCGGATGGGGCGTGCGGCAGCAGCGAGGTAGAGTGGCATTCGCGTTCGGGACAAGACGGACGGAGCGGCAGCCGCAAGGCGATGTGGTGGAGAGGAGGGAGCGGAAGGGATAAGAAGTTTTTCTTTTTATAGAACGGTTGGGGGCGAGGGTGAGTGGATGAGCGGTGTTAGGCTGCGTCGCGGCCCACTATCGGCACCGTCCGGGCAGCCGGCCGGCCTATACCTAGGATTACCGCCAATCTAAAGGTGAAAGGGTGTGTGAAAAAATAAAGAGTAGAAAAGGTTCCTGTCATAATGCAAATATACAAGAGAGAAAGAATCTAAGAGGCTCTTTATATCCTTACTAAATGTAGGAAATAGAGATTTTGATGAAAACTACCATCCAACAGATCCAAATATAGTCATCTTCTACCGTGGATTTTTCGCTAGTCAAAGATAGAAGACGAGAATGGTTCTCTAGTGTGCGCGTGAGATATAGAAAAACGGTTGAAAGGTGAAAAGATAAAGAGACTTTTATGCAAATAATTCTCTATGTGATAATTCAGATAGTGATATTTAGAAAGACTCTTATAGATGATCTATAGATGAATTATTGAAAACTGTTGGAGATGGCTCAATAATTTTTGGCAAGTTAGAAAATTTTATGATTTTGGAAAGAAATTATTGAGAAATCTTGTAGATGCTTTAAACTCAGAATACCGAGTTATACAGAAATCTAATCCTATGTTTTTTTAAAAACCAACGTAAACCAAGCGTGTTCTTCTTGCCATAAATCTCCGTTGGTTCCTGTACCAACCAGCTTTGACGGAAATGATTAGTTTGCATGGCGTGTTCCTTTTGCCGTAAATCTCGCATCTCCGTTGGTCCTCCGCCTCCTCCGTTCCTGCTCCCTCCAGTCGTCCACCCTCCACTCCACTCCTCCATAACCACGACCTCCGTGGCCGCTTAGCTGGCTGCCGCATCCGTCGCCACCCAATGTCATGAGCCCGTGAGGCCAGCGTGGTCCGTGCTGGCAGATCCAGATCCATCGACGCCGGAGCCGGAGCTGGTGACGCCGGAGCCGGAGGAGACCATGATGCTGCCGCGCCGGAGCTACGTTGGAGATCGTGAGGACCCCTGGAGGAGCCTACCTGAGGCCCTGTGCGCCGAAGCGCGACACCATCTGATTCCAGTTAGTCGCTTGCTTCCAATCCAATTGGTAAAGCCACGGTCTTTTAGTTTCCCTGATATATATATTTTGTAAATGGGTCGCTCGGCTGGTGCTGGTTTGTTGTGAGAGAAAAACACTGTTGATTGACTGATAAGCCCTGGCTAAAACTAACAAGCGAACCGGCTAAATATTAGCACAATAGTACGCCGTCAATATAATGTAAAGAACACGTACCGGTAGATCTGATACTTATCTGTTTGGTTCACAATTGTTCGTCTGTATTTATTTGTTCGGAAACGAATCACGATGTCCTTGATTTTTTTTCTCGAAAACACAGGAGAATTGCGCTTTATTGTATTAACAAGAAGAAAGTTGGGTAAGAGCCCTGTTACAACTCACACCACACACCCACCGTATCACGGTGTCCCTAATGATTTAACTAGCAATCAAGAATTCTTTGCTTGTAAATACAAATTACTTCTATGTGACCCCCCCAAATTTGATATCTGGTCTCTAGATACTCATTTGAGTGGCTACAAATTATCCACGTACATATGCTGCAAATTATCTAATTTCTAGATGCATCAGAACTGTTATAGATCTTAATTGGCTTCTTTGCATATGTTTTTAAATAAATCAATGCGCTGCAATATATATGTAACAAATTAAATAGCTATATTCTAAAGCTTTGATCTATAATTGATTGCTTCTTTTGAATTGTTGCTTCGAGTGCACTAGGGAAAGAAAACATGGGTTATGTGAATTGGTGTGGGCCAGGAAATTAACCCATTGTCTTCCTGTTACAAGTTGGAACTACATTCAGTATAAACTGATTATGCCTTTTTTTCAAGTTCGGTGTTTGAGTAAAATTGATCTTGTATTGCTCACTGTTGATGAATGCAAGGCTAAAATTATCCGTTAAAAATACTCTTTACCTACTGTTTTTTTTTCGAACTAATTTACCCGCTGCTTTGTTAATACATCAACCACCGCATGACATGTTAAAGGAAGTTAAAAACATTGGAATATTGAATTGAGATTTAAGCAACCGGTGACTACACAAAGGTCAACAAATCAGTTTCTTTTATACAGCCCTCCCAAGTATTGTCATGTATAGTGGACAACCTAATGCCCCATCATTCACAGCAGATATACCCTTGGAAGTAGTTTTGTGCTCCAGGACTTCAAAGACCCATCTCCTTGGCATTTTTGAGTTTCTTTTATACAGCCCTCCCAAGTATTGTCATGTATAGTGGACAACCTACAGCCTGTTCGTTTGGCTGTGGCTTGTCGTAAACGATCGTAAATTTAGAGCTAGAACAGTATTTTTCTCTCACACAAATCAGCCAGCAGTACTTCTTCACGAACCAGCAACGATACGAACCAGCCAACCGAACAGGCTGCTAATGCCCCACCATTCACAGCAGATATACCCTTGGAAGTAGTTTTGTGCTCCAGGACTACAAAGACTCATCTCCTTGGCATTTTTGAAAAATCTGCCATCCTCATGATATGGATGGCACACAGGAATAATGCTATGACAAAATTCATATCTTCACGGAGGAAATGCTACTTAAAATAAGTATGTTACATAAAGGAGTGAACAGTGAGTATTTATTTACAACTTCAACTTTATCTCTACATGCTAAGTTAGCAGCTTAATGTATCGATGCTGCTGTGCGTGGGTACGTGAGTTGGTTCTAGGGCAGGAATGGCAGAAGGCCAATGACAAGCGTGAGGGCATGGAAGCAGGTTAGGTATCCTACTGTTCTCCCCTCTGTTTCTCATTTATATTCGTGCAATTTGTTCAAAGTGATGCTTTGTTTATTTCTTTATGCTAACACTCGAATCAATTGCCCACTAGATGCCTAATTTTTCATTATCGATATAGTTATTGTACTTTGCTTTGCTTTGCATTTATGTTGCCGACATGTATGTTGTTTTGCTTTGTCTGAATGCTGATAACTCAAAATAAATCTATTTGGTACCATACGTAAAAAACTTTGCTGTGTCTTCTCTCACTTATGCCTTAAGTCAAAATCTGTGTATTTTAGCCTCTCTCAAATTATACCCGCTTGGCCTGAAAATTCTTTAAGTTATACTCCTATATCTAATATCATGTGTGTTTTGGTTGTACCTTACTCATATATTTTTGTTGTAGGTTAAGATTTTGGAACTCTATTATGCACTTAGGGCACACACAATCCGCCTATTCGCTGGTTGGTTTCTGAGCTCGTTTAGGCTGGCTGATGCTGATTTTTTATGAGAGAAAAATACTATTAATTGGCTGGTTTGGGCTAACTACGAACAGGTTGAATACAGAAACTAGGAGTAGTTTCTATGTTATAGGACTCTACGATGCAACCTTTTTATCCGATCATTCATCCCACCTCCTTCCCGGATCCTCTGCTCCCGCATTCGTGCTTAAAGTACATACCTCCTTCTCGTTTCTACAAATGGGAATCTCGACGAGCACCATGGGATTGACATCCTTCTCGTTGTACATGAGAATCTGGACAAGCACCATGGGATTGGCCTGGGAGGCAGCTGCCTCCTCATCCGGCCGCGAGATGTGTCACACCTGTACACCATCCACAGCCGCCGGTGTCGCGGCTTCATCACGGAGCTGACCGTGCTCGGGAACACCTTCTCGGCCAGCACAATCATCGACATGGCCTGCTCGCGGAAGTTGGGCGGCTGCATCTCCTTCGTCCTTCCCGCCACCGAGCGCAACGCACTGACGGATCGACCCCCTCCAGGGACAGCGGCGCCAGCACCACGTCCGCATCCTGGCTCTGCGGCGGCGCGAGGTCCTACTGGCGGCCGCGCGCGAGGCTCCGTGGGACGCACGCGATCATCGGGCGGACGCAGCCCGAGGGCTCGGGCGCACGGGATCTGCAGGGGAAAGATGGAAACGAGCCTGGTCCTTCCAACGCAAATATCGCTGATTTCTTCCTCCTCGTGTCGCGCGTAGACTCGGAGTCTATGTTAGACGTTGTTTTTTTGTTTTTACCCTCTAATAAATACAGTGTCACATCAGCAAATTTTAATAAATAGAGGGATAATAAATAGACATAAAAACTATGATGAAATCTGCATTGGGTCTGCCCTTATGCAGACTCATGGTTATTTCTGAATATAACCTTGGCTATCATTCCCTAGCAGCCACTGATAGTATACGTATTTCTTTTTACATGGTATGTATAATACCATTTTTATTAGCCCATATAACCCGATTTAAATGCTGGCCTCCTTAGTCTGATCCTTTCTTTTTTCTACTTATTTTCTGGCTTCTGGTTCTAGATATTTGCTATTCTAAGAAAATTATTTTTATCTAAAAAGCATGGCCGCCTCCTGACCAACATTAGTTTCGTCAGGAAGACCTGTTGTTCATTGCATTATCATATTGTAGTGGTTGGTGGCTGCTCATCACATCTCCAGTTATGTTTATTCATATATTGTATGTGTGGAGATAGAAATCATAGGATTATCTTTCTCCAGCGGAGATCTGCCCCATGGTGTCCTCACTTTTTTCTCTTTTCAGATTTCATCAGGTCTAGTTTGATTTAGTTTTAGTTGAATGGCTCAACTAAGTTAATCTTTTTTGCTACTCTAGCGATATCAACAATTTACAGTGATCTGTAAGGAAAATGGATCCTAGACCTATTTACTTTGGATTTTGGTGTTTAATGACCAACGCAGCTAAATTGGACTAATGAATTTGTAAGTAATTGTTTTGTAGTTCAATAGGGTGCAAGACGTGACTTGGACGAAGGCGACATGATGATCCGATGATCAACACCTTAAGCACAATAGAAGACCCAAGATATCAATCATAGTCCAAGCACGAAGATGGGAACCAAGCCAGATGCAAGATCGCGAAGAAACGAGCTCGGTAGGAGTGACCAGACGCTGAGGAGGCGACTGGACGCTGAAGAAGAAGCAGTGACCGGACACACCGACGGCACTATTCTTCGTCACGGCAACGTTTTCAGCGTGACCGAACGCAGCGGCACTGGACGACCGGACGCACAAAGTGCAGCGTCCAATCGAGTCCAGAGAGGTTCTAGAGCGGCGCCAACGTGACCGGACGCGTCCGATCGAGTGTGACCGGACTCAGCGCTGAGTCCGATCAACGCGCGTGCTCTAACGGTCGGGACGACCCGACGCGTCCGATCAGAACGACAGCAGCATCCGGTCAGTAGCAGAAAGCTGGGTTTCGCCCCCAACGGCTACTTTCTCGGTGGGGCTTATAAATAGACCCCCAACCGGCCATTTGAGTAGAGGAGGGCTGAGGAAACATACCAAGGTGTTGATACACCATTTTAGTGATCTTCACTTGCATAATGCTTAGTGTTTTATTAGGTGATTAGCGTAGGTGATTTGCGAAGTGCTTAGGTTGATTAGACCACCACTTATGCGCTTGCTCTAGGTTTGGGCCTAGTGTTTAGTGAGGTTTGCACACCTTTTATCACTCGGTGCTTGCATGCACCATTGTTGTACATCGGAGAGGCTTATAGTCTTGCGAGATCATACCAACCACGTTTGTGGTGTGGCCGCCACCGTATACCGAAGGGAACAAGGCCCGTAGCGTTTCGATTGGAAGTTTGATAGTGAAGACGGCGGGGAGCATCGGGGAGAGGCTTACCGAAAGGCATGTCGGAGACCCATTTGCACGTGGGGAAGGCCCGAGGCTATCCACGGAGTTACCCAGCCTGGAGATTGGCCCTTCCGAGGGATTCCTTACGAGGGGCTCAAATGAGGACTATGGGGAAGCTTGCACGCTTCTCAATTCCTCGATAAAAATACCGGAGTCGTCGACGGGAGTTTGCATATCTCTACTTTACTCTTTAGCTTCCGCATTTACGTTGTTTGTATAACTCCTTTTGTGGTAAAAATAGCAACACACTAGCAAAATCGTAGTTGCACATTTAGATAGTTTATCTTTTGCAGAGGTTTTGCTAAGAATAGAAAAAGATGTCATAATTTTGAGTTAGAGTTTTAAGTTGCCTAATTCACCACTCTCTTAGGTGTCACGGTCCACTACAAGTGGTATCAGAGCCAGATTGGCTCAATTTGGACATTTGGCTTCACCGCCGTTAAGCCAACGCTATTTAGAGTGTTTGAGATGGATACCTCTAGGCCTCCACACTTTGAGGGCGCTAACTTCCCCTACTATAAAGCTAGAATGGCTTGTCACCTTGAGGCGGTCGATTTGGGTGTTTGGAGAGTCACTCGTGACGGGATGAAACCCATTAAGAATCTCGATAAACCGACAAAGAGTGAAAAAAAGAAATTCATTTTAATGCTAGACCTAAAAATTACTTGTTTGAATCTTTTAGCATAGATGTGTTTAACCAAGTATTCACTTTAAATATGGCACATGAAATTTGGTTAAAATTATAAGAGCTCCATGACGGCACAAGTAATGTCCGTGAGCAAAAACATTGCCTAGCTCAACAAAGTTATGATTCCTTTAAAATAAATGATAATGAGCTTGTTCATGACATGTATTCTCGTTTGAATCTAATTATCAATGAGCTCAATTCTATAGGATTAACAAAGCTAGGTGATGCGGACATCATGAGGAAGATTATCTCCATGTTACCACAAAAGAAATATGTAAGCATCATCACTATCCTTCACAACATGGAGGACTTGAGCACCATGACCCCGGCCATAGTCATTGGTAAGATAGTGACATTTGAAATGTCACGGAAGATGGATCAAGAAGAAGCCTTGTCATCAAGCAAAGACAAAGCTCTTGCATGTAGTGAGAAAAAGAAGATGAAGAGCAAGCAAGTTGAGACAAGCTCAAGCTCAAGCTCCTCAAGTGAAGATGAAGAAGATGAGGATGAGGATGATGATGATGATGATGATGAATCAAGTGATGATGATCAATCTTCCTCCTCCATCTCCGACCTTGATGAAGAATCAATCAAACTTATCAACAAGATGGAGAAGATGATCCAAAAGCTCAATGTCAAGGGTGTGTCCATCCAAATTCAAGATTTTATCTTCACCAATCAAAGAAATGAGCAAAGAAAGAAAGGATGCTATGGATGCGGCGAGTTAGGGTACTTTGTAGAAGTTTGTCCAAACAAGCCCATACCCAAGACAAAGAAGAAGGCGTGCAAGGACAAAGCCCTCACATCAATAAGGTCATGGGTTGATTCTTCAAGTAAAGAAGAAGACCACCACAAGAGGAGCGGTCACAAGCACTCATCATCAAGCACTTCTCATGTGTGCCTTATGGCACAAAGTAACAAAAGTTCATCCTCTAGTGAGAGTGATAGTGATGAGAAATGTCTTCTCTTAATGAACTTGTGCAAGAAAATCTTAAATATGCTAAGGCTTGCACTAGCCAACAAAAGAAGCTAAAAATATTGCAAGAAAAGCTAGATAGTTCACAAGAAGCATATAAAATCTTACTTGAACAATATGAGACATTTGCTAATCTCAATATTGAACTATCTACTAAAATTGAGCAACTTGAAGCTAGTGCAACAACAAATGCATGCACAATCATTGATAAGCAACTTGTAAAGAAAAATGAAAAAATAAAGAAAAAGTTAGCTAGCTCACATGATGCTTATAAAAGTTTACTTGCTAAAATGGAAACTATGTGCAAACATTGTGATGAGCCAACTAATAAAGTTGCTAATCTTGAAGCCGTCGGTACTACCCCCACCGAGGCATCTAAAAAGAAAGGTTCTATTTTTGACATGCCTAAAAAGGATGCCTCTACTTGTAATGATTTATGTTTAGACTCACATTTATACAACCAAGTTTGTGTTGAGAAAATTATTGTAGAAACATGCACACAAGAGGTCACAATGGAGAATGAGCAACTCAAGTAAGAAGTGGCTCGCCTCACCAAGGACTTGACTCAAGTGAAAGGCAAGATGAAGCAAGCCCAACTTCATCAATATAACACCGTCAAGGGAGTGAAGAAGCTTGATGAAGGACAAACCGTGGTTTGCTACGTGTGCCACAAGGAAGTCCACAAGTCCTATGAGTGTAAGGTGAAGAATGGGGGAGGAGCTAAGAAGAAAGAGAAAACAAAAAGGAAACAAGCAAGCTCTCCAACATCTACACCAATAAGGTGGACAAAAAGACTTCCACACCTTATCTCTTGAAGAAGAAGAAAAATGACAAAGTGGTGGCCATCAAGGTAAACAAGCAAGCCAACAATGGGATCAAACGCATTTGTATGCCAAAGGAGATCATTTCCAACATGAAGAGCACCAAAAAGGTTTGGATCTCGAAAGGGAAGTGAGAAGTCCGATGGGCTTCGGAGAATTTAGAGACTTGGTATAATTTTAGGTGCATTTCATGGAATGCATCACATTGGATTATGTCAATTGCCAAGTGGGTTAGTGAATACTACAGACCAAAATCCCCCTTCCTATGTTAGGTAACTAGATTTAATTTCTTACAATTTCAAATAGCATCTAGTTTTTTTTCATGCCTAGGTTTGTATTTTCATGTTTAAATCTTTTGTCTTGCATACACTAGGTATATCTTATGGTAGGCTTGTTCGATTTCACTCTTAATCCTTCGAGCAAACCTACATGGTTTAAATTGTTTAGGAGCATGGCACATAGCTTGTTTTACAATTGTTCATCTAATATGTGCCAAAGTCCAAATTATAGATAATTTCTCTCGAATATCACTTTCTAAAATGATTCTCAAATTCATGTGATGTCATCTTTTAAGTGGTATTTTTTATTCTAAAATCAATGTGCATGTCTCCTACAAGTATTCCATACTTGTGTGCACAAATTTAGGGAGAGGTTACTCTATAAGTTGGATGCTTTGATACTAACACATTTTCAAGCTTATCATGTGTGTTGTAGTCTCATTGAAAGGAAAATGGAGTCCCCAGAGTTAAGCATCATACTTCAAATATCACCACCTATTGCAAGTGGTATAAATCAAATTAGTTTTCACATTTGGTATTTCTAAATCGATATCATCATGTTGATTTCACTTTGGTATTTATATGCTTTCTCCATGCATTATATAGATTAAACTCCCTTGAGCATTAATTTCCCAATTATGCATAATCTACATTCTCTATCATATGTATACATATATTTAGGGGGAGCTTAGTCTATGTAATGTGAGAGTCAAATTTTGTGACCTATTTCACTCAACATACAAAGGATCACAAAGTTTGACAATCCCTTGTGTTACTAATGTCTTCCTTTTCTGTGTTTGATTCCAAAGGAGGAGAATTTGTAGGATCAAAAGCAAGCCCGATCATAATAATTTACAAGTGGTAATGATAATAATTTACATTTATAAGTGGTAATGGTCTGATAAAGGGAGGATAGTGGATAATGGAGTTAGGGGAGGCTTAAATCAATAATGCCACATGAGGACATTTGCAAGGGCAAGATAAGTTTTCAAAGATTGTTGCATGTAGTATCTTTTAGCATCATATAACCTTGCCTTTTGCATTGCATCCTAGCAAGTAAATAGTTTTTAGATTTCAAAAATTTTATTATTTGCTTGTTTTGGTCGTGTTGTCATCAATCACCAAAAAGGAAGAGATGGTAAGGAAAATGGACCCTAGGTCCATTTACTTTGGATTTTGGTGTTTGATGACCAACACAGCCAAATTGGACTAATGAATTTATAAGTAATTATTTTGTAGTTCAATAGGGTGCAAGACGTGACTTGTACGAAGGCGACATGATGATCCGATGATCAACACCTTAAGCAAGGCCCTAGGAGCACAAGAGAAGACCCAAGATATCAAGCATATTCCAAGCACGAAGATGAGAACCAAGCCGGACACGAGATCGCGAAGAAACGAGCTCGGCAGGAGTGACTGGACGCTGAGCAGGCGATCGGACGCTGAAGAAGCAGTGACCGGACGCACCGTTGGCACTGTTCTTCGTCATGGCAACGTTTTCAACCTGACCAGACGCAGCGGCACTAGATGACTGGACGCACAAAGTACAGCGCCCGATCGAGTCCAGAGAGGTGCTAGAGCGGCGACAGCGCGACCGGACGTGTCCGATCGAGTGTGACCGGACTTAGCGCCGAGTCCGATCAACGCACGCGCTCTAACGGTCGGGACGACCGGACGCGTCCGGTCAGGATGATAGCAGCGTCCGGTCACTAGCAGAAAGCTGGGTTTCGCCCCCAACGGCTACTTTCTCAATGGGACTTATAAGTAGACCTCCAACCGGCCATTTGAGTAGAGAAGAGCTAAGGAAACATACCAAGGGTGTCGATACACCATTTTAGTGATCTCCACTTGTAGAGTGCTTCGCGTTTTATTAGGTGATTAGCGTTGGTGCTTTACGAAGTGCTTAGGTTGATTAGACTACCGCTTATGCGCTTGCTTTAGGTTTAGGTCTAGAATTTAGTGAGGTTTGCACACCTCTTATCACTCGGTACTTACGTGCACCATTGTTGTACATCGGAGGGGCTTGTAGTCTTGCGAGATCACACCAACCGCGTTTTAGGTGTGGCCGCCACCGTGTACCTAAGCGAACAAGGCCCGCGGCGTTTCAGTCGAAAGCTTGATAGTCAAGACGGCAGGGAGTATCCGGGAGAGGCTTACTGGAAGACACGTCGGAAACCCACTTGCGCTTGGGGAAGGCCTGAGACTATCCACGGAGCTACCCAACCGGGAGCATGGCCTTTGCGAGGGATTCCTTGCGAGGGGCTCCAATGAGGACTAAGGGAAAGCTTATGCGCTGATACCTCGGTAAATATACCGGAGTCGTCGATAGGAGTTTGCATATCTCTACCTTACTCTTTAGCTTCCGTATTTACATTGTTTGCATAACTCCTTTTACTATAGAAATAGCAACACACTAGCAAAACCGTAGTTGCACATTTGGATAGTTTATCTTTTGCATAGGTTTTGCTAAGAATAGAAAAAGAGACCATAATTTTGAGTTAGATTTTTAAGTTACATAATTTATCCCCCCCTTAGGCGCCACGGTCCACTACATGATCGATCACTGAGAAGTAGGATACTGCAATACTTTCTTGCCTTCCACTTATTCCCGTGCCAACATGCCATGCCTTAGGTAGAACGAAGATGTATAGCAGCATTCCTATAACACCATCTTTTTCTAATTATCTATTGATATCAGGAACCGTGTTGTGAAGTAATGAATGCAAATCCAAGGTAACTGAATAGCTGCCGTGGCCTCTCTTTCTTTCTGTTGTCATCACCTTGAGCATATCAGCCACCATAATTGACCATTACTGTGGTAAAACTGGACAGATACATAATGGTAATTGGGAATCGATTCTGGTTGCAATGGCATGACCGGAACTAAGAACCGTTAACAGCTGGGCCACAACTAAAGGAAGAAGGAAATAAAAACACTCCTGACTCCTGAGCAAACTAAGAAGACACTACATATCTGGGCCCTACTACTGTTAACGCACAACACCACCAAACTAAACCTGTGATTGATGCCATAGCCCATATATTTACATCGTCTAAATTAAACCTCTTTATTTTGAAACTGCATCGATCGTCTAAACCTCGGAGTCAGAGATCAAGCTCTCGAACGACGTCGACAGGCTGACAGCAATGCTCTCCAGGTTCTTGCCCTGGAAGCACAACCTTGCAACCCTGTGTTGCTTGGGTGCCTTGGGGCAGTCGTCGTCGTTGCCGGTTTCTTAGTCTTCTCTAAAAATGGACTTCCCTGATGGTGGCATTGCAAAACTGATATGCAGCTTCCTGGCAACAACTTTCTCCAAATTAAACATATAATCGAGTAAGCAAATAATGTTGGACTTCGACGGTGGAAGAGGAGTGTAAGGGTCTAAATGCTTACTGCTTCGCTGACTGGCCTCGACACATGGATGAGCTGACTCAGATCATTGTGGTTGACCTTGCACAAGACTTCAATAATCTGCCAAATTTTGACCAAACGACAATAAGCAGCACATGTGCACAAGTGGTCAAAGCCTTGAAAATTATTGAAGTCTGTATAAGGACAACCACAAAGATTTGGGTTAGCTCGTCCATGTGTCAAGACCTATCAGCCAATTAGTAAGCATTTTGACCCTTCCACTCCTTCCACCATCGAAGTCCAACACTATTTGCTTACTCCATTCTGTGTTTAGTTTGCAGACAGTTGTTGCTAGGAAGCTGCATTTCAATTTTGCAACGCTACCGCCAAGGAAGTCTGTTTTTAGAGAAGACCATGAAACCGATGACGACGATTGCCCGGGGCGCCCAAGCAACACAGGGTTGCAAGGTCGTTCTTCTGGGGCAAAAACTTGGAGAGCATCGCCATCAACCTGTAGGTGTTGTTCGAGAGCTTGATCTCTGACTCTGAGGTTTAGTTGATCGATGCAGTTCAAAGTAAAGAGGTGGGGATCTTCGAGGTTGATTTGCTTAAATCGGGTAGGTCAAGTGGATGACACTCGATTTAGGTAAATTAACGCGGCAGATCCCTACGCCAGACAGGTTTGGTTTGCACCAGCGCGCGTCCGCATCATGTGTGCCTGCCATGTCATACCACGGCACACACGTACGCCTAACCGACAAGTTCTGATTTGAACTCTCTCAACTTTGAGCCATGAGAGACATCAGCATTCAGACAAGTGGTGCTTACATTGCGACAGGAGCCTGTTTGCAATAGATTCTGGTGAAACGGCGTGTTTCGAGCGCTGCTTCCTTTCCCGCGATTCCCTTCACAGCGTCGTTTACACACGAACACGAAAGCGGCTAGCAGGGACTGTGAGAAAGATCATATCAGATTCTTCTCTCCCACTGCTCGCGCTGCCCTTTCCCTTCGCCTACGTCGCCTCCTCTATCGTCGCTGGCTGTGCCCACATCACCCTCCGTCACGCTTGTCCCCGGAGGACAGCGATCGAGCTGTGGAGTAGTGGCTCTCCCGCGATGAGTGAGTCGAGATCTGGCGGCTGCTCCACCCATGGTTTACAATTTCGGTGAAATATCGCTGAAATTTCTGAAATATTATCTTTTTCGCTGAGGTCCGAATTTTTTTTTGTATCGGTCAAAATTTTTCGGTTAAATTTATCTTTCACTCTAAAATTACACCAAACCACACTAAAATGACCCTCCATATCATCTAGTCTTTTCAAAGCCCTAAATTTCTTTAAATTTATTTAATTTTCTCACTCACACATTGGACGGCACTAGTATATGCAGCTCGCCCACCGTCAGCACACTGTATTACCGCGGCTCTACTTCTGTGATATATTATGTTATTTCGTCAATGTTATATAAATTTATGATGGATGATGGATTATAGAGTTTTTCTAGTGAAATGATGCCAAATTTGTTTAAAACTCAATTTAAATTTATTTAAATTTGAACCGATATTTCCGAAATTTCATATTTATCGCTGGGGACCGAATTTTTTTTCTTACCGGTATTGTAAACCCTGGCTCCACCCTCTGCAAGAGTGCGCCCAGATCCGTTGGCCGCTCCTTCCTTTGCGACGAGCATGCCGAGATCTGGCGGATGCTCCACCCTCTGCGACGAGGGCGCCCTGATCCGATTGCCACTCCTTCCTCTGTGACAAGTGCGTCGAGATTTGGCGGTCGCCCTTGTAAGGACCGGGGTGAATTAGACAACTTAAAATTCTATTTCTAACTATGGTCTTTTTTTATTCTTAACAAAAACTATGCAATAAGATAAACTATATAAATGTGTAACTATGGTTTTGCTAGTGTGTTGTTATCTCTACCGCAAAAGAATTATGCAACCTAGGTTCTAATTCTATCAACTAGTCTATCAACTAAGCTATAAAAGGTAAAACACACAACCAAGATTGCAATATAAATGCAGAAGCTAAAGATGAGGTAGAGATACAAACTCCCATCGACGACTCTGGTGTTTTTACCGAGGTTTCGAGAAGCATGCAAGGATCCGCCTTGTTGGATCCCCTCGCAAGGGCAATGCTACCGTTCAGGTAACTCCGTAGATAACCTCGGGCATTCCCCTCACACAAGTGGGTCTCTGATGTGCCTTCCGACAAGCCTCTTCTGGATCGGTCTCCGTCGTCTTCACTGTCGAGCTTCCGGCCGAAATGTCACGGACCTTGTTCCCTCTGGTACACTGTGGGGGTCACACCACAAACGTGGTTGGTGTGATCTCGCAAGACTTACAAGCCCTGTCGAGTACAAATATGGTGCGCGCAAGCACCTTTGATTAAGAGGTATGCAAACCTCACTAGCAACTAAGACTAAGCCTAGAACAAGCGCATATGAGCGTGGTCTAACTAATTTAAGTGCTTCGCAAAGCACCTACGTTAATCACCTAGTGATTCTTTAAGCCCTATGCAAATAGAGAGCTCCAATGTGGTGTATGTCCACCCTACTCCCTTTGCTTAGCTCCCTCTCACCTCATTTGGCCGGTTGGGGTCCTTTTTATAGCCCCAAGTGGAGAACTAGCCGTTGGAGCAAAACTGCAGCTTCTGCATGAGCACATGTGTGACCGGTGTATGTGACTGGTGTATTATGACTTTGCAGCTTCTCTGTAATGTGTAACCAGTGTATATGACCGGTGCACCACCGGTGACGACCGGTGTATATATGACTGGTGTGTATGACTTTTGATTTCTTTGTTTCTTCACGATTCTTGCATCCGGCTTTGGTTCCATCCTTCGTGGCTTGGACTTGCTTGATCTTCTACGTCTTCCATTATGCTTCTAAGGTCTTGCTTGAGGTATTGATCAACGGATCATCATGTCGCCTTTGTTCAAGTCACGTTTGCACCCTATTAGACTACAAAGCAAACATTTGCAAGCACGTTAGTCCAATTTGGTCTTGTTGATCATTGAACACCAAAATCCAAACTAAATGGGTCGATGTTCCATTTTCCTTACAGCTCTCCTCCATGACCATGCCAAGTTCTCTCCCTGTCCCTCAAGTTCTGCATGGAAGCACCCACCCCACGCAACCACCCACCCACCCACAACTCCAAACGGTATGTTTTTTGCCACTTTGATTATAATCAAAGTAAGGTAGTGAGGAAGCCAACTTGGAATCGAAACGTGGTCCATGCAATGCAGCTCAAAACCAATTCATCAGTTGCCACATCCTCGATTAGGAATGAATGAAATGATAGGAGCTGAACCTTAGTATGAATTGTGTTTTATAAACATGAAGTCAATTGCTTGTGGCTACATTTACAGAAAACATACGCTCAAACTTAAAATTATTATCATTACTTTGTTCCCGTCTTCACCCCCACCTATTTATGACATCAATCACATTCCACATTATCTAGGTAAAAAACAACCCATTCAAAGTTATTTTGTTAGTGATCAAGATGCAATTCAAAGAGCATACGTTATTGAAGGAACATCTGACCTTACGCATTTGATTTTCCAACAAGAAAGAGTGGAAGTAGAGATCATTATTGATTCAATTTTGTATGGTTTTACAAATATGACTAGATTGAATATAGTATCAAGAAAAATTATGTGTTTTGCTTTGTGTGCTTCTTATAGTGTATGTGTCGGTGCAGAAAGTGACCAATAGGTAAATATTTGTAGTTTTGTTGTACGTTGTGATCGGATGTAGCCTAGCACTCAATGACACAGGGTTTATACTAGTTCAGGCAACATGCCCTACATCCAGTTTGAGTCGGTCGATGACTTTATTCCTGAGCCCAGGTGCTCGAAGTTTGCAGTGGGGTTACAAACGAGAAGGAGAAAGATGGGGGGTACAAGAGGTCCGGTCGGACTCTGGTCTAAAGGACCGAGAGTGACGGGAACTCCACTATGTACTGAGTGTTCGGACGTGTGTTCGAGGTCCGAACCTGGTGGTTCTGTTGTTGTGTGTTGAATCGATCTAAGTGAACTGATCGATCTCTTCGTTGGAAGAGGTGGTTTTACCATGTTTGCTTGGTACGGTAAATGCCAACGCCCACAACACTGTTGATGCCTAGAGGCATGTGGGGGGGAGCCTTACCGCGTTTGTCTGGTATGGGAGTTGATGGCGCCCACAACAATGTAGGGAAAATATCGGCACCTACAACACTGCTTGGGTTCTATCATTCCAGGAAGGTCGCAGGGTACTGTCCTGTAGGTGCACAGGGTATGATTCTTGGTATTGCGGTTGACTTGAGTGCCCTGCCTTACTTTCTCCATCCGTTTCCTGGTCCTTACCGAACGGGCGTCCCCGGTCGGTTGGTCCCAGTCGGCTTTGATTAAGCCAGTCAAAGAGGAGCCGTAAGCAGGGGTTCGACGCATCCCCGATCAGAGACGCGGGTTGGAGTAGAAAGTGGTGTTTTGGCTAGGCCTTCCGGTCGAAGAGGCCGTCTAGAGGCGGGCTAGAGTCAGAAGCGAGGGTTGTTCTTCTTTCAGTCGGAGAGGCGGGCCAGAGTCGGAAGCGGGCGTCGTTCCTCCTCGGCCAGGCCTTTTGGTTGGAGATTTAGATCGCCCTTCCGGCCTATCGTTTAGGTTTTTGGTCCGGCTAAGGAGTTGCGTGTCATTCGCAATGTCACCTGCTGGGCAGAGCCTTTGCTGGGAAGCCGGTCCATGAGGGATCCCGGGTTTATGAACCCGACAGGAGCCCCCGAGCGCCCGGGCGATTTGGGTAGAATCGTCTGGGGGATTTTTGTCTTGATGGCGGGTGCGCACGAGCGCACCCGCGGGTGTTGCCCCCGAGCCCCCGGGCGATTCGGGTAGAATCGTCTGGGGGTTTTTCGTGTTTCCAGCGGAGAAAGTTTTGTTTCGTCAGCGGGTGCGCGTGAGCGCACCCGCGGGTGTAGGCCACGAGCCCCCGGGTGATTCGGGCTGAATCGCCTGGGGGTTTTTGTCAGTGGGCAGTTTAGGGATCGAGGTAGTTTTCAAGGATTGGGCGAGATGGAGCTCGCGAATCCTGGCATCGGGCACAAGCGTCGGGTGCAGCCAAGGCAATTTTTAGGGATCGGGCGAGACATAGCTCACGGATCCTGGCATCGGGTGCATGCGTCGGGCACAGCCGAGGTAGTTTAGGGATTAGGCGAGACAGAGCTCGTGGATCCTAGCATCGGGCACACGCGTTGGGCGCAGCCGGGGCAGTTTTTGGAACAGGTGAGACAGAGCTCGCGGATCCTAGCGTTGGGCGCAGCCAAGGCAGTTTAGGGATCAGGTGAGATAGAGCTTGTGGATCCTAGCGTCGGGCGCACGCGTCAGGCGCAACCAAGGTAGTTTAGAGATCGGGCGAGATGGAGCTCGTGGATTCTGGCGTTGGGCGTAGCCGAGGCAGTTTGTGTATTGGGCTAGACGGAGCTCGTGGATCCTAGCATCGGGCGCACGCGTCGAGCGTAGCCGAGGCAGTTTAGGGATCAAGGTCGACAGAGCTCGTGGATCCTGGCATTGGGCGCACATGTCGGGCGCAGCCGAGGCAGTTTAGGTGTCTTGAGCCCCTAAGCCCTATTGGGCTTGATGTGGTCGGTTGAGTTTTGTGCGTTACCCCATCCGTGGTTCTCACAATCGAAGGGGCTAAGCTAACGTCGCTTGCCTCGAGGGCTTAGGCTTGAGTGACACGCTCGGTGAGCTCGCTAACGGGTATGATCGAGTGAAATCTGGGTCCGTTGTTCGTGATGGGGTCAGCATAGCCCTCATGTGATATTCCACTGCTCCTTAACCTGCAACCCAACAGATGCCTAGGTCGTTCCGGAGACTGACCCAGGTGGCCCACTGGCCTCCCCTCGATCGAGATTCTGTGGGTTTGGTAGATGTTTTGGATTGAACGAGAAGGTTGAGATGACCCTATCTGCTTTGGGGTAGACTGGGTGAGGGTCGCTTGGGGCTCATCTGCTCCCCTAGCTCTGTTTGACGCGAGGCGGCCACGAGCCTTTCGTGGTATGGCCTTCGAACCTCGGTCGATCGTTGCTCATGTTGAGTGAGGCAACTGCTGCTTCGTGACGCAACATAGAGCGTTGTGAAGCATTTAACTGCATATGCAATGCCTTGGATGTAAGGAATGAATGAATGCGTGTATAGATGTATGAATGATTATATAAAGAAAAAGTGGGGGTTGGTAATGTTACCTTGACGACTCGAGTGACGAGGTTTGAGGAGCTCCAATTAGAAATGTCTGACCCACATGGGGCGTCCCTCTGCTCCTTACCTATCTCTTGGTGTTTGCCTGAGCCGTTTGATCGACTTAGGAAGCCCGATGGTCTCTCCTGGGCAGAAATCCCATGGTTGGGCCTTTCCAAGTCCCGCCTGAGAAGACGGAGGGCCGCCTGCGCATGGTGGCGCTTTGGTTCTCGCGCCCGACGTGCGGTAGTGGTGGACCATACCCAGGCCACGTCCCGTCTGACCAGGCGCCATTCTGTCGAGCAGGGTGCGTCCCATCGATCAGGGCACGTCCCATCATTTCCCATCTGCATTGAATGGAGGAAGGGAGAGGGTTTCTCGCCCCAATCCTTTCGCCTTTCCTCAACTGCTCCGCCTCTTCTTTAAATAGGGAAAGAGAGAAGGAAAGGAGAACTCATAGACCCATTCATGATTTTGGAGTGCAATGTCGAGTTGGAGGTCCCCCAACGTAGATGAGATGGTGCTGGCTACCTTTGCCGAGAAGGGGCTAGTTCCGCCGAAGGAGGTGGCACATTGGAGGTGTCGTACGTCGCCGGCTTCATCACCGTCCGTGAGGCTTTTGTCGGGATGGAGCCACACATGGACTCCTTTCGGCAAGTCTTCTCTGGGCGAGCCTTGTCGGAGAGGAAGATGCTTGGGACTACGTCGGTGGGAGGTTTTGCCCTTGTAGCTGCTTAGGTTGGCCAGTTCATAAAGTTTGATGAGATATCTTACAGTCATGGAGGCCATACCTCGGCGGGTAGCGTCCCTACTCAGGAGCTGCCTCGACTGCATAAGAAGGTCAGGAGCTCCATGCTCTTCTACTGAGCATCTATGGGTGCAACGCCCTTGAGGTACCCGTTGCGCTCACCGAAGTCGAGGGAGCGGAACTGGGCGAGGTCCTTGAGGTACCCGTTGTGCTCGCCGATGCCGATGGAGCAGAACTGGGCGGGGCCCTTGCGGCGGTGGTTATGTCCGGTGGCATGTGCCGTGGCCTCTCCTTTGGCATTAGCTGATGCCGCCGAGCGGCCACAGTAGTATTTGGGTTAGAAGTAGTCAGCAAAGGTAATCATTAAGTTCATGGGGGAGCCCCCTGTGTGAACAGTTTTGTATCAATGAATACATCAGTTCTGTTTTGTGATAGAATCACGATCCGTTCCTTATTTTTTATCCTAGCATAGATTTGTTTTTATCCTTTCTTTTTTGCACCTGCCCGTTCGTTTTGTAGGCTGCAACTTTTAAGAACCTAGGCATGGCCCGCGAGGCTCGGCTGCTCATAACCGTAGGTTGTGTCGGGGTGCGCTCGGTCGGGAGTAAGAACAAATTCACGTAGGGTAATCAAAGGAATGGAATGCGCTTTCGTTTGAGAAAAATGTTTTTACCATGTGATAGTAAAAAATAGAGGTAGTATTTAGTATTGTACCCTCATGGAGCCCCCGAGCGACCCGAGCTAAAAGTGTTCGGGCTGGGGTGCTTTATAGGAGCAAGTGTTGAATAAAAAGTGATAAGACCGAATTTAGGGGAAAAACAATGTAGTTGTTCAATGTTCCAAGTGTTGGTGAGAACGTTGCCATTGTCATCCTTCAGTTGGTAGGGGCTCGGTCAGATCACCTCGGTCACCGTATAGGGTCCTTCCCATGGTGGAGAGAGTTTGTGTTTCTCCTTCATTGATTGGGTCCTCTGGATTACGAGATCACCGACTTCGAGGATCCTCACCCTGATCTTCCTTTCGTGGTACCTGAGGAGAGTTTGTTGGTAGCGAGCAGAGCGGATGATGGTCATCTCATGGGCGTCCTCAAGCAGGTCGACTGCGTCTTGCTAAGCCTCCATGGCTCGGTCATGGTCGAAAGCCTCCACTCTTGGGGCACCATGATTGAGGTCGGAGGGCAGCACTGCTTCAGCTCTGTAGGCCAGGAAGAAGGGTGTGAACCCTATGGATCAGTTCAGGGTTGTTCTTAGGCTCCATAGGATCGCTGGGACCTCTACAACCCATCGCCCAATGTACTTGTTGAGTCAATTGAAGATGTGTGGCTTAAGTCCTTGGAGGACCATGCCATTACCATGCTCGACCTAACTGTTAGTACGTGGATGCCCGACCGAGGCCCAGTCGATCCTGATGCCGTATCCATCACTGAAGTCTAGGAACTTCTTCCCGGTGAAGTTAGTCCCATGGTCAAAGATGATACAGTTAGGAACACCGAACTAGTAGATGATGTCGACGAAGAATTTGACCGCCTCTTCCGAGCAGATGTTGGTGATGGGCTTGACCTCTATCCACTTGGAGAACTTGTCGACCGCTACGAGCAGGTGAGTGAAGCCACCCAGGCCCTTTTGAGGGGTCCTACCATGTCGAGGCCCTAGACCATGAATGGCTAGGTGATGGGGATGGTTTGAAGCTCCTGTGCTGACAAATGAGTTTGCTGAGCATAGAATTGGCATCCCTCACACCTGCGGATGACCTCCTCTACATCTCGTAGTGCGGTGGGCTAGCAAAAACCTTGGCGAAAGGCTTTGTCGACTAGTGACCTCAGGGCCACGTGATGCCCGTAGATCCCGGCATGGACCTCGAGGAGGAGCTGCTTCCCCTGGTTGGTAGGGATGCACTTCATGAGCACCCCCGATGGACTCCATTTGTAGAGTTCTTCACCGAGCACGATGAAAGTCTTGGTGCGTCGAGCGATTCGTTGGGCTTCAGTCCTTTCGATTGGGAGAACCCCCTCGAGAAGGTAGGCGAGTAGCGACGCTCGCCAGTTGGTTTGATCGAGTGCCAACACGACAACGTCAGTGGGTGACGTCACCTTGGAGGCACTGGGGTTGGAGCCCCCGAGCGCCGGCTTGGCATCGGGATGTGTCTGGATCAGACCTTCCAGGATACGAGCGGACGGCTTGTGGAGATCGTTGATGAATATCCCTCTCGGAGATGGATCCCACCTGGCGGCCAATTTTGCAAGAAAATCGGCGGCATCGTTGTTCTTTAGGGGGACATGATGCAGCTCGATCCCTAGGAATTTGTCCTCGAGCTTGCGCACCTCCTGGCAGTATGCTGCCATGAGGGGGCTTTTGTAAGAGGACTCCTTCATGACCTGGTCAACGACCAACTTTGAGTCACCGCGGACATAGAGTCATGTAGCGCCGAGCTCGATGGTGATACGCAGCCCATTGATGAGGGCCTCATATTCCGCGGCATTGTTTGAGGCTAAGAAATGGAGGCAGATGGCATAGCGGAGCCTACTCCCGTCCGGGGAGATCAGAACCACACCAGCCCCCGAGCCAGGTGCTATTACGGACCCATCTAAGTACATTGTCCAGTACTCGTGGGTGACGTTCGGGGTCGATAGCTGCACCTCCGTCCATTCGATGACAAAATCCATGAGAGCCTAAGATTTAATAGCGGTACGGGGGATATACCTGATGTCATGGCCCATGAGTTCGAGTGCCCACTTGGAGATCTATCCCGTGGCGTTGCGGTTGCAGATGATGTCCCTAAGTGGGTTTGAAGTGACGACCATAACTTCGTGGTCGGTGAAGTAGTGCAGGAGCTTCCGGGTCGCCATTAGCACAGCGTATAGGAGTTTCTGCACCTGGGGTTACCGGACATTGGGGTCGGTGAGTACCTCCCCGATGAAGTATACGGGCCACTGGACCTTAAGGTGCTGTCCCAGCTCCTCCCTTTCGAAGACCAGGGCGGCGCTCACCACATGGTTGCTTGCCACGACGTAGAGGAGGAGGGGTTCTCCTCGTTCAGGAGCGATAAGGATTGGGGCCAACGTCAGGGATGCTTTGAGGCTCTCCAGAGCCTGCTGAGCTTCCTTAGTCCAGACGAAGGCGTTCGTCTTTTTGAGGAGCTTGTAGAGTGGCATCCCCCGCTCGCTGAGCCGAGAGATGAATCGGCGTAGGGCATCCAGACAGCCGGTGAGCCTTTGTACGCCCTTGATGTTGTGTATAGGGCCCATGTTGGAGATGGCTGTGATCTTTTTGGGGTTGGTCTCGATGCCACGCTCGAACACAATGTATCCAAGCAGCTTCCCCTTCGGAACCCTAAAAACACATTTCTCAAGATTCAATTTGATGTTGAACCTTTGGAGGTTCACGAATGTTGTGGCCAAGTTTGCGATCAGGTCGCAAGCTTGAGCTATTTTGACAACTATGTCATCAACACAGACGACGATTGTTGGTTTTGGCCGCTCGGCTTCATCAGGCTAATCGAGCGGGTTGATTTGGTTGGCGAAGCATTGCTGCATGCACCTTTGGTAGGTGGCACCAGCGTTCTTTAGGCCAAAAGGCATGGTTATGTAGCAGTATGAACCATATGGGGTGATGAATGAGGTTGCGAGCGGATCGAACTCTTTCATCGCAATCTGGTGATAGCCCGAGTAGGCATCTAGAAAGTAGATGATCTCATAACCCGAGGTGGAGTCGACTATCTAGTCTATGCGTGGCAAAGGAAAGTGATCCTTCAGACACGCTTTGTTGAGGCCAGTATAATCAATGCACATTCTCCATTTCCCGGTCTTTTTTTTAACAAGAACAGGATTGGCAAGCTAGTCGGAGTGGAATACCTCCCTGATGAATCCGGCTGCCAGGAGTTTGGCAATCTCTTCGCCTATGGCCCTACGCCTCTCGTTGTCAAAGCGACATAGGCATGGCTTAGCAGGCTTTGAGCTAGGGATGAGGTGCAGTGCGTGCTCAGTGATGTCCCGTGGTATGCCCGGCATGTCAGATGGCTTCCATGCGAAGACATCATGATTGGCGTGCAGAAAGTCGACGAGCTCGCATACCTATTTGGCCGGGAGCTGGGTCTCAATCCGCACCATCTTGGTTGGGTCAGTGGGGTCGATCCCCACCGCCTTGGTTTCCTCAAGTGGGCAGAAGGCCATTGAGGAGGTTGGTTTGTTGCAGTCTGGGACTACTGGGGTCAACGACACCTCGAGCTGCGGGAGCTCGGATGAGTTGATGATCGTGGTGGCGAGCTCGAAATGCTTGTGGTCACATGTGAAGGCGTGCGAGAAGGTGCTACTCACGGTGATGACGCCATTCAGTCCCGGTATCTTCAGCTTGAGGTAGGCGTAGTTGGGGATTGCCATGAATTTGGCATAGCATGGCTGCCACAAGATGGCATGGTAGGACCCTAGGAAGTCCACCACTTCGAAGGTAAGGACCTCCGAGTGGAAGTTGGCTCGGTTGCCAAACATGACGGGCAGGTCGAGCTGTCTGAGTGGGTATGCCTATGCTCCCGGAATCACCCCGTGGAAGGGAGAGCCCGCTGGGCAGAGTTCCAACTTGGGGATGCACATGGCATCGAGGGTGTTGACGTAGAGGATGTTGAGGCTGCTGCCTCCGTCCATCAGCACCTTGGTGAGGCATTTCTTGAGGACGATGGGGTCGATGACGAGCGGGTAGTGTCCCGGTCTCGCGACGTGGGAGGGATGGTCCCTCTGATCGAAGGTGATCAAAGATTTTGACCAGCTAAGGAAGGAGGGGATGGCCGTGTCAGCGGTGCATGCCTCCCTGTAGCGTACCTTGTGCTGGCGCTTGGAGAAGATGGCATCGGATATGTCGAAGATCATGATGCATTCCTCAGGGTTGGGGAAACCGTCCCCGTCCTTGCCTGCCGCGCCTCCTTTCTTGGCTGCTGCCTCTTTGCCGTCTCCTTCTTTTGGCCCACTGGCCTATCGCAGGAAATGTTTGAGGAGCTCACAGTCCTTATAGAGGTGTTTGATGGGGTAGGCGTGGTTGGTGCACAAGCTATCCATGAGTTTGTTGAAGTGGTTAGGTAGGCCCTACTGAGGCTCCTTGCCCACACGATCAGCTGCGGCGACCAACGTTGTGTCGGCCGGTCAGTGTCGATCCTTTTTGTTCTTCTTGCCCCTCTGCTTGGAGGGGCCCTCGTCTTGGTTCTCGCGCTTGGCCTTGCCTTTGTCTTGGCCCCTGTTGAAGACCGCTCTGACTGCCTCCTCGCTAGAGGCATGGTTAGTGGCGACATCGAGCAGGTCGCAGGTGGTATGGGGCTTCAGGCAGCCAAGCTTGTGGATCAGGGACTCACAGGTTGTCCCAGAGAGGAATGCGTTGATGATGTCCACATCGACGACATCAGAGAGGGAGTTGCATCATTGGGAGAACATGTGGATGTAATCTCACAGAGACTCACTGGGCTCCTGTTGGCAGCTCTTGAGGTCCCAGGAATTACTAGGGTGGACATACGTCCCCTGGAAATTTCTGACAAAAACCCTCTTGAGGTCCACCCAGTCGCGGATGCTGTCATGTGGGAGGAATTCAAGCCACGCCCGAACATGTTCCCCCATGTAGATGGGGAGGTATTGAATGATGAAATGGTCATTATCCACCCCTCTAGCTCGGCAGGAGAGCCAGAAATCTTCAAGCCAATACCGGGGTTCATATCCCCGGTGTACTTGGCGATGTTGGTGGGTGGTCGAAAGCGCTGCGAGAACGACGCTCTCCGAATACGCCAGCCAAAGGTGTAACACCCAAGGTGTTTGGCTTCTACTAATTGCATTTCGTTTCATAAACATATGCATCAACTATGTCATCATGCCATTGTCCCTGAAATATACATATGAAACATTCGCATATTCTGTTTGTTTCGTACTTGATTGCTTGTGAATGGTAGTAGTGCAACATATGAATGCAACATGAATTTCTCATATCTTGAAGCATGGCAACATGGTAGTAATGTGACAAGTATAGGATAACCACAAGGTCATGCAACATGTGAAACATTGTATTGAAACATATGAATGAATTGCTTGTTTTAATTGCTTTATCACAGGGGATCATTAGAAGTGGTATAACAATTTTGTAAAAGTGGTTGATTATGGTCTATTACACCTTAACTATACTTAAGTTACTTGTTGGAACATTGTTCATGTAGATCAAAATGACCAAAATGCCCTCAAGTGAAGGTTTGACTAGAATTGACCCTTGGTGTGTCACTGTTTGACTAATTCAAAAGACCAGCTTAGAGACTTTGCATGGCTGTGCACCCTTTACCAAAGTTGTAGCTAATTTATCAAGGAACAAAAGTTGTTTTATGGCCAACTCATGAAAATGTGTGGAACATGGTCAAACATGGCCCACAAGTCAGGTTTCCATGCTGGATTCACACTTAGAAATTTTCTAAGTCTTTTGGCGATTTTCAGTTTTGTGTATCCCTGTTTGGAGGCTTGTATCTTCCAATCCAACCTGAATTAGTCCAAGCTTTAGTTAACAAAGTTGTTGTACTCACTTGGATCTTTAATTTTGTTAACTACACCAGGAACCAGATCGTCACGGATTAGGAGTTAATCATCGTCAAACCTGCTCTGTCAGTCGGTCGTAGGATAACTGAATCGCAACGTTTCTGAAA
Source organism: Miscanthus floridulus (assembly GCF_019320115.1). Lineage (NCBI taxonomy): Eukaryota > Viridiplantae > Streptophyta > Magnoliopsida > Poales > Poaceae > Miscanthus > Miscanthus floridulus. The sequence goes on along the minus strand of NC_089598.1, from coordinate 67,445,986 downwards.
TGATTCAGTCAGTCATGGCCGACCGGCAACAGAGGTCGTCCGCCACGTGGCGCCGCGCGTCGCCATTGCGCTACCCGCGCAGGCCACGTTGGGTCTCGACGCTCCTCATCACGCCCGCGCTCACCCCGGCTTCGACCCTGCCTCATTCGTTCCACCCACGCACGTCTGAGCCGCTGAGACGCCACCGCCGTCGCCTGTTGCTCCGCTGAGGTCGCAAGCGCTCGCCGCCGTGCCTCGCCCAGCACCCTCTTGCTCTGTGCTCCGCTAGCCTCCCACGGATCTCGTCTACATCTTCTCTGAGTCTTACGAACCCTAGGTAAGCAGCCTTGCCGGCTCCATGCACCGCCGCGCCATGACCATCGTGGCCGCGCCGGTGACCTCATCGTGGCTAGCATGGCACCGTTCCCCTCCTCCTCTCTTAGTTCGCGTTTAGTCGTCTCCATCACGCGTAGATGCTTGAGTGTAACGGCCACCACCAGTGCTGGTCCAGCCGCACCGGGACATGACCGAGCGCCGCCGTGCGCCATGGCCGAGTCGCCGTGCGCCGTGGCTGGAGCACTTAAGGACCGCTAGAGCTTTGGATTTGTAGGACAATTGGCGCGTGGGGACTTGGGGAGCACGCCGGTGCTGTCCAATTCGCCGGAGGGTTCGCCGTCGGCGAGTTCCACCGTCGCCGGGGCCACCTCCCCTGCTTCTCTCGCTGACGCGCGGGTCCTCCCTGTCAGCCGCCGAGGCTTAGGCGGGAGCCCAGCGTGGGCTGCGCCGTGTCTTGGGCCGCGCCAGTGCGCTTTGCGGGCCGTCGTTTCTTCGGGCCGGCCCAACAGTGGCTGAGATTGTTTTCTTATTTTGTTTTGCTTTATTATTTCACAGCTTTGTATTGATATTCAAAAATCTGTATTGCTTAGTATATAGATCCAAATGCTATGGTTCCAATTTTGTTGAGTTTCTAGTATTGTCTAGTATTTAATAAAAATATTATATGAGCACATGTTTTAGAAATTCTGGATAAATTAAATAGGACTTTGAAATGTGTTTTTGGATACATGCAAACTTGTTTGAATTTTATCTTGAGTTTCTGTGGTCCAAAAATTATGAAATTTTGTGGCTAATCTATTATTGCTTAGTAGAATCTTTGGTTAAAATTTCAGAGCTAGTGCATGTATAGTTTTTGAGTTATAGAATTTCTTTTTATCAATGTCTGGATCTTGTGTGAATTTTTATAATTTTTCTATAGATCCAGTATAGGTAAAATTTGGTGAGTAAGGTTCTTATGATTGAATGATGCTAGGAAAAATGTGAAATCTGTTGCTTGACACTTTTCATTAGGGTTTCCTAATTATGCTAAAAATAGGCATGCCACCTGTTATTTTGGATACAGCAAGTTCTTCTTGCTCAATGGCTTTGAAATTTTTATGATAGTTTAGGTGAAGCATGAGATAGCTACTATAATTTTTGTAGATTTTTATGAATAGTTTTACTATATATTGCTTTAATCACCTAATTAATTAAATAAATTGGAAAAGGATATTAAATAATTTATTTAGAAGTTGGCACTATACTTTCTGATGTTACTGAGGTATGAAAAACAAGTTGGTAAACTTGGTTTGATCAAATTATGCTTTTGCATCATCATTAAATAATTAATTTAGTAACCCTGTCATTCCTAGACAGATTCTAGGTTTACTGGAAATTGATTTGGTTAACATAAGAATCATGCTCTGCTATTTACCATTGATTTGTAGAAAATTTATAAGCTTTCCAAAATGTCCTCATGCAAGTCATTTGGAATTGTAGAACTTTAGTTGTGATTGAATTAAGGGACTACTGGTATGCATATGAAACTTTAAATGTTAAATTATGTATCCCTTTACTATTCTAAGTTTGTAGTAATGTTCTTAGGTGTTAGGCCTTTAACTGAAGATGAGCATCTTTATCTTAGGTTATGCAAGTTAGGTAAGTTGATCTTGTTCTTTAAGTTAAGTTAGATACATGCTTAAAGTGATTTGAATAGAGCTGATTACTCGGTAAACGAGTGTCCAGTGATGCTTTCGTAAACACTCACTGTGATTCATTCATCATTGAGCATCATGTCATTCCTTATGCATCCATGGTATTTATCTTGTGCATCGGCATACAATAGGTGTACCGGAAGGAGTGACCCTGCTGGAATTCGAGGAACCGAGCGAGCAGCAGCAGCCGACACCGGAGATTCAAGAGGAGCAGCCTTCAGGAGAAGTGCCAGACGAGGTTGCCGTTGAGTGCCCGGATCACCGTCCTTGCAACTTTGTAAAAGGCAAGCCCCGGAGCATATTAAGCCTCCCAATTTCCGAAATGCAGTTACATTATTATTATTATATATCTATATGTATATTGTTGCATTAAGTTTAGGTGTTGGATGCAAACACTTGCTGCATTGGTTACCCAATTCCTTGTCCGATATTGTTATGCTGAATCCTATGTAGCTCAGGCTCATGTAGTGCTTAGCCCTGCTTTAACATGGTAGAAGTCAGGTGATTTCCTGTCACCTGCGAGATATAGGAAGATACATATGGCACGGTTGGCTATATTTGCTATCGTGGAAAAGAACCAGTCTTAATTTGAAATGAAGACCGGATGGAGGTTTGCCGGTTTGCAGTGACTCCATCTGCGTCACTTAAGGACTGATTCTTGGAGCCTTTCCTATCCATGTTGAACGCATGCCTCTCTCTTAGTTGGCCAGCCTGAAGACCGACCGTGAAGCCGAGTAGCTCAACTCAGGCCGGGAGTCGATAAGTATAAAGTACGCGTCGAAAGGGAGCCGTAGGCGTGAGTCCAAGGGTAGGTGATTTAAAAGTCCTGATCGTCCTGGCAGAAGGGTAATCCCTAAGAGCGTTGGCGCTGATCGAACCCGCGAATTTGGTTCCTGAGTTGTACCAAAGGTAACCCACGGCTACCCTTGCTAAGTATGCCAGGGTGAGAGTTAGGAATACCCCCTCAGCTGAGTTGTAATTCGATTCGAGTCGCCGTCTCTCCCGGTTAGTAAGAACTTGACGGGCTTATCTCCAATGTAGATACACTGAATAACATAATGGTTCGGAAATGATGATATGATGATGACAGCCTTATTATACCTGCTATGGTTAATATTGTTTGCTCCTAATAAGTGAGTGCTCTAGTACAGGTGCTAATCTAGTGGACAGGTAAATAATGATAAGCTTGATGCTAAGTTTAAATTGGTTACTATAATCATAAGCTCTTTTATGCAACTGTGTCAAGCTAGCCCACCTGAAAAGCCTTGCATGATCCTTGGTGTCTTTTATTTCTGGTTTTGATGGGTAAGTCTAGCTGAGTACCTTCTCGTACTTAGGGTTTATCTCCCACCTGTTGCAGATGACCAGTTCTACTTTGGTTGCTGCAAGTACTGCATTCTCCCAACTGGGGATGAAGACTAGACCGTTGGGCGCGGTCTCTACTAGTTCTTGTACCTACTAATGCTTTTGTGGGACATGACTCAGACTTGGCAATGTAATTGAAAACTATGATGTTTTGTACCAAACTATGTTGCTTCCGCACACTCAAACTTGGTTTGTAATATTCTATTTAAACTCTGATGGATGTAATCCGAATGCTACTTATGAAATGTTGTAACGGATGATGTGTTGTGTTGAATCACTACGATCTTGGTTTGTATGTCGAGAGTTGGTTGAAATCCTTCGTGATTTCCGGACTACCGGGATTATGGGAGCTTAAGTACAGGAATTTGATCGCTTCGGTGATTGTTTTTGTACTTACGTTCTTATGATTTGGTCGGTTCTGTTACAGCTGGTATCAGAGAAAGATTTGACACTAAACATGTCATTTGTGTATTTAAAACAAAAGTATTTGTGAAAATCCTAAATTAAATACTAAGTATTGCCAGTGGTCATATCCCTTATGCCCAAATAAGGACTCTTAGGTGGCTTATTAAAGTACTAACTTTGGGGTTCCTGCTTGTTTCTGTTTCGTCATCCATACAGCGTGCTATTGTATGGATGCCATCCGCTTGGGTGGTAATGTATGGTTCAAAATACCTCTACGCTCTGGTAAGTGGGAGTTGTGAGAGCATGACCGTCCAACCGTCGGTCTAGGGGAGAGTAGTTGTGGTTGCTCGCATACTTACATGTTCGATCATGTATCTATGAGAGTACTTAAATGTGGGTATCTCTGACGGGTAGCTGTGATACTAGAGTATATGCATCAGGGGATGCATGTATGAAAGTATTTAGTTTACTGCTTGTTTTCTATGCTTTTTGGGAAATTACTGGGCTGAAATGAAATTTTCTGCAGGTACACTAACAATGTATCATTGTAGATCGACTAGCTACCGTATACAAGAGAACGTATGTATGCCACCATATATTTCGCTAGCCTTCAAATTTTTCTAGGTTTGTGAGGACGTACGGATCGCGCATGCATCATGTTCAAGCATACATGGCATTTCTTGCATTATTCCCTCCCTTAAAATTTGATTGTCCCGACTAATTAAATTTCGTATCCCTTAAATGATTCTCCCCTTACGTTGTAACTTTTTGCTATAGATGGCGCGCACGAAACTCACTGCTCGCAAGTCCGCTGGAGGCAGGGCGCCTCGTCACCGTTTAGCTCCTCGTGAGCCCCGTCCTGAGCCTACTGAGGTGGAAAGGCTGAGGACAGAGCTGGCCCGGGTGACTGCTGAGAGGAATGCGGCTCAGCACCGTTTGGAGCAAGTAACACAGGAACGGGACCAAGAGACCCTTGAGGTTCAGAGGTTGACAGTTGCTCACCGCAACTGTGAACGTATGTTGATTCACGTGATGAACCAACGGAATGAAGCCTGGCACGAAGAGAATGTGTTGAGGGCGCGATAGGTAGAGTTAGAGCAGCAAGTGATAGTTGCTGAGGAGTATAATGATAATCTCCATGAGGAGGTTCACCTGTTACACAATCAACTTCATCCTCTCCTGCCACCTGATGATGAGGATGAGATGGGCTCTGGTGTCATCATGGCTGAAGGTGATGATGACATGGAGGTCAATGGACCTGAGGACATTCCACCTAATGAGGAGGAAGATGAGGAGTTAGAGCCTGCTAGTGATGAAGATGGAGGAGAGATCTTCGACACTGACTCCGAGGACGATGCGTAGTTTAGCTTACTACTTAGCTAATGCGCTAGATCTAGTCTTTTGTTGATCCTCATGCATGAACAAGTAGCTTTGTATCAAGTTAATCGTTGGGATGCAATATCGAACCCTATGTTACCTTGATGTAAGTTTGGAACCACTATGGCTTGGATGTAACCTATCGAACGTGTTGTGCTCCACGTATGTGAGCTTTTGCTGAATTTCGTCTTTGCAGTCTATGGATCTCGTTGTTGGTTAAGTTCATCGCATTTATGTGTCAATTGATGCGCTTGATGAGTTGTGTGATTGTGATGAATGATTGTGCCTCTGTCGATTATAGGAATGCATTCTCTCCAATGGAATCAGTTTGGCATAATTATATAATTCATCTACAAAAATTTCCACATCATTAGTGCTCATTGGCTATACCTTTTGTAGATGGCTTATAACCTTCGTCATGGTCGTAGCATGGGAGATGAGGAACAACCACCTCCTCCACCACCCACACTAGCTGAGCTAATGCAGACGGTCGTGGAAAGTCAGCGCATGCTAGCTGAGGCTATGCGCCAGATGGCTAACCATGAGGATCGGCATGTCCGCCAGGGACCTGAGCCGAACCAGTACAGTAGCTTTAAGGACTTCATGGACACAAAACCTCCTATCTTTCGTGAGGCAGAAGAACCCTTACAAGCGGATGAATGGTTGAGCATGATAGAGCAAAGGTTTGGATTGCTCTGTTTAACTGAAGGCATGAAGGCTTCGTATGTAGGACACCAGCTCCAAGGCCCTGCAGGCATCTGGTGGACCCATCACAGGACCACCTTCCCTGCTAACGTTGAGATCATTTGGAACTAGTTCCAGGCAGCCTTCAGGGGACACTTTATCCCTCCTGGTCTCATGGCCATTAAGCATACTGAGTTTATGAAACTCACCCAAGGCAACAAGAGTCTCAATGAGTACCTCCAGGCATTCAACAACCTGGCAAGGTATGCTCCCGAGTTCGTCGATACGGACGCCAAGAGAATAGCTAGCTTCAAGAGGGGACTTTCCCCAAAACTGATGAAGTTAATGGGCAACTGCAAGTGTGTCACCTTCAATGAGTTTATCAGTGACACTCTGACTCAGGAGAACAATGACAAGATTTATGCTGCTTCCAAGAACCGTAAAAGAAACTTTAAGGCTGGTGCTTCTCAGTCTAAGGCTCCAATGGTATCTAAGACCCCGTACCGTCCACCCAATGCTAATGTCCGGTACCACCCACCTCAAAAGAAGAACCAAGCTAAAACCGATTTCCGCAAGGGGTATACAATTTCCTTGCCAAAGAATACCTCTGGGCAGGGTAGCTCCAATGCACCACCAGCAAACAGGCCGTGCTAGAACTATAACCAGCCTAGCCATTGGGCTAATAAGTGTCCCTATCCTCCCAAGAATGCTCAAGGAAATGTCCATCAGGGGCGTGTTCACTACACTATAGTGGAGCAAATTCCTGCTGGTGAAGTGGTCACCACTGGTAAGTTCCTTGTTAATGATCACCCTGCAGTTGTGTTCTTTGATTCGGGTGCTTCGCACTCCTTTATGAGTTCTACTTTTGCGTCTATGCATAAGATGAATGTGATTACAATTGTCAAGGGTGGTTATTGTATTAGTGCTGCTGGAAATAATATCCTGACTAACCAAGTAGTTAAAGATGTAAAGATTGAGATTGGGGATCGAGAGTTCCGTACGGATCTTGTAGTTCTACCGGGGGTAGGAATTGATATAATCCTAGGAATGAAGTGGATGAGCGGGAATGGAGTGTTAATCGATACCTCAACCCGTGTGGTAATGTTGAGGGATCCTAGGATAAGAAAGGTTTTCTAGTGCAGTTACCTCGTGATATCTCTATCCACAATACGGCCAATGCTACCCTAGCCAAAGCCATTAAGGATCTACCAGTTGTCTGTGAGTTTCCAGATGTCTTTCCTGATGACTTGCCTAGATTACCTCCGGACCATGATGTAGAATTCAAGATAGAACTCATTCTGGGTACGGCTCCTATTTCTCAAAGGCCCTATAGAATGCCACCTAATGAGTTGGCCGAGCTGAAGAGTCAGTTGAATGAGCTATTGAAGAAAGGTTTGATTCGACCTAGTTCTTCTCCTTGGGGTTGTCCAGCTATATTTGTGAAGAAGAAGGATGAATCTTTGCGCATGTGCGTGGATTATCGCCCCCTAAACACTGTTACTATCAAGAACAAATACCCTCTTCCTTGCATCGATATTCTATTTGATCAGCTCTCCAAAGCTAAGGTATTCTCCAAGATCGATTTGAGGTCTGGCTACCATCAGATCAAAATTCATCCTGAAGATATACCAAAGATAGCTTTCTCTACTCGTTATGGCTTGTTCGAATACCTCGTCATGTCATTTGGGTTGACAAATGCTCCGGCACACTTTATGTACCTGATGAATTCTATATTCATGCCGGAATTGGACAAGTTTGTCATTGTGTTCATTGATGATATCCTTGTATATTCTCAGAATGAAGAAGAGCATGCTGAACATCTGAGAATTGTTTTAACTCGGTTACGTGACAACCAGCTTTATGCTAAGTTCAGCAAGTGCGAGTTCTGGTTGAACAAGATACCTTTTCTAGGTCATGTGTTATCTGGTGATGGAATTTCGGTTGACCCTACTAAGGTGCAAGAAGTCCTTGAGTGGAAGGCACCTACTATGGTCACTGAAGTCCGAAGTTTCTTGGGTTTGGCTGGCTATTATCGTCGCTTTATCCCGGATTTCTCAAAAATCACCAAGCCCATGACTCGACTACTGCAAAAGGATGAGAAGTTTGTGTGGACTCCGAAGTGTGAAGAGGCTTTCCACACTTTGCAGACCTTACTAACCTCTGCTCCTGTATTGGCACAACCTGACATCGAGAAGCCTTTTGATGTCTACTGTGACGCATGTGGCACCGGTCTGGGGTGTGTTCTTATGCAGGAGGGCCGAGTAATTGCTTATGCTTCACGCCAGCTTCGAAAGCATGAAGTCAACTATCCTACCCATGACTTAGAGCTAGCCGCAATTGTTCATGCCCTGAAGATTTAGAGACATTACTTGCTGGGTAATGTGTGCAACATCTATACTGACCATAAAAGCCTCAAGTACATCTTTACTCAACCCGAGTTGAACATGTGTCAACGACGATGGTTAGAATTGATCAAAGACTACAACCTTCAAGTGCACTACCATCCTGGTAAGGCAAATGTGGTTGCTGATGCCTTAAGCAGAAAGGCCCATTGCAATTCCTTGGTTAGTGAAGACTTTCATCTGGCACACCTCCTTCATCCTGTAGTACTCCACACTATCACTGTGGATTGCTCTCTTAGAAGTCGAATTATGGAACTCTAGAAGACTGATGTGGGTGTGTTTCACATCAAGCGGAAAATGAAAGAGAAAGAGACCAAGCACTTTAAGGTCGATGACAAAGGAATTCTCTGGTTTAATGATAGGCTTGTGGTCCCTAAAGACAAAGAACTTAGAAATCAAATTATGGCTGAAGCCCATTCTTCTAAATTGTCCATCCATCCTGGTAGCAGTAAAATATATCAAGATCTCAAGCTGTATTATTGGTGGACCAAGATGAAGAAAGAAATCGCAGCTTACGTGGCAAGGTGTGATAACTGTTGCAGAGTCAAGGCTATTCACATAAGGCCCGGACTATTGCAGCCACTCTCTATTCCTGGCTGGAAGTGGGAAGAAATTAGCATGGATTTTATTGTTGGATTACCCACTACCAAAAAGGGTTGTGATTCCATCTGGGTTATCGTAGATCGTCTAACTAAATCCGCTCACTTTATTCCGGTCAAGTCTACCTATCACCCACACAATTATGCTGAGATTTATTTTCAACAAGTGGTACGTCTTCATGGTGTGCCCAAATCCATTGTTTCTGATTGAGGACCGCAATTCATGGCTCGCTTTTGGGAGTGCTTACATCAGAATCTTGGCACTCACCTAATCCGCAGTTCTGCCTATCATCCGCAAACATCAGGACAGACTGAGCGTGTTAATCAAATTCTTGAAGACATGCTTAGAGCTTGTCTTATCTCTTGCAAAGGCTCTTGGGAAGACTGGTTACCTCTCGCTGAATTCTCTTGTAACAGTTATCAAGAGAGTATCAAAATGGCTCCTTTTGAAGCTCTTTATGGCCGCAAGTGTAGAACTCCTTTGAACTAGGTGGAACCCGGGGAAAGAAGATTCTATGGTATTGACTTTGTAAAAGAAGCCGAAGAGCAAGTCCGAACTATACAGAAGAATATGACTGCCGCACAGGCTAGACAAAAGAGCTATGCTGACAAAAGAAGAAAACCTATTGAGTTTGAAGTAGGTGATCATGTTTATTTGAAGGTATCCCCTATGAAAGGAGTCAAGCGTTTTGGAATTAAAGGAAGCTTGAGCCTCGATATGTTGGACCCTACCGCATTATCGAGAAAAGTGGAAGAGTAGCATATAAGCTCGTTCTACCACGTGAGATGGGAGCTATATTCCCGGTATTCCATGTGTCCCAGCTGAAGAAGTGTCTTTGTATTCCTGAGGAAAGAATAGCAACAAGGAAAGTCAACTTGAAATCTGATCTTTCTTATGAGGAAAAGCCCATGCAAGTTCTGGATACTCAAGAAAGAGTGACTCGTACACGAGTTGTTAAGTTATACAAGGTAGTTTGGGAGTAATCATAGTGAACGGGATGCGACATGGGAGCGGGAAGATTATCTAAAGAAAAATTATCCGGCTTTCTATATTAAATGGTACGCTTTCCAAATCTCAGGACGAGATTTTTCTAAGGGGGGAGGGCTGTGACACGCGAGGTGTTTGGCTTCTACTAATTGCATTTCGTTTCATAAACATATGCATCAACTATGTCATCATGCCATTATCCCTGAAACATACATATGAAACATTCTCATATTCTGTTTGTTTCGTACTTGATTGCTTGTGAATGGTAGTAGTGCAACATATGAATGCAACATGAATTTCTCATATCTTGAAGCATGGCAACATGGTAGTAATGTGACAAGTATAGGATAACCACAAGGTCATGCAACATGTGAAACATTGTATTGAAACATATGAATGAATTGCTTGTTTTAATTGCTTTATCACAGGGGATCATTAGAAGTGGTATAACAATTTTGTAAAAGTGGTTGATTATGGTCTATTACACCTTAACTATACTTAGGTTACTTGTTGGAACATTGTTCATGTAGATCAAAATGACCAAAATGCCCTCAAGTGAAGGTTTGACTAGAATTGACCCTTGGTGTGTCACTGTTTGACTGATTCAAAAGACTAGCTTAGAGACTTTGCATGGCTGTGCACCCTTTACCAAAGTTGTAGCTAATTTATCAAGGAACAAAAGTTGTTTTATGGCCAACTCATGAAAATGTGTGGAACATGGTCAAACATGGCCCACAAGTCAGGTTTCCATGCTGGATTCACACTTAGAAATTTTCTAAGTCTTTTGGCGATTTTCAGTTTCGTGTATCCCTATTTGGAGGCTTGTATCTTCCAATCCAACCTGAATTAGTCCAAGCTTCAGTTAACAAAGTTGTTGTACTCACTTGGATCTTTAATTTTGTTAACTACACCAGGAACCAGATCGTCACGGATTAGGAGTTAATCATCGTCAAACCTGCTCTGTCAGTCGGTCGTAGGATAACTGAATCGCAACATTTCTGAAATGATTCAGTCGGTCATGGCCGACCGGCAACAGAGGTCGTCCGCCACGTGGCGGTGAGCAGCTCGTTGGGTCTCGATGCTCCTCATCACGCCCATGCTCACCCCGGCTTCGACCCTGCCTCATTCGTTCCACCCACGCGCGTCTGAGCCGCTGAGACGCCACCGCCGTCGCCTATTGCTCCGCTGAGGTCGCAAGCGCTCACCGCCGCGCCTCGCCCAGCACCCTCTCGCTCTGTGCTCCGCTAGCCTCCCATGGATCTCGTCTACATCTTCTTTGAGTCTTACGAACCCTAGGTAAGCAGCCTTGCCAGCTCCACGCACCGCCGCACCATGGCCGTCGTGGCCACGCCGGTGACCTCATCGTGGCCAGCACGGCACCGTTCCCCTCCTCCTCTCTTAGTTCACGTTTAGTCGTCTCCATCACGTGTAGATGCTTGAGTGTAACGGCCACCACCAGTGCCGGTCCAGCCGCGTCGGGACACGGCCGAGCACCGCCGTGCGCCATGGCCGAGTCGCCGTGCGCCGTGGCCGGAGCACTTAAGGACCGCTAGAGCTTCGGATTTGTAGGACAATCGGCGCGTGGGGACTTGGGGAGCACGCCGGTGCTGTCCAATTCGCCGGAGGGTTCGCCGTCGGCGAGTTCCACCGTCACCGGGGCCGCCTCCCCTGCTTCTCTCGCTGACGCGCGGGTCCTCCCTATCAGCCGCCAAGGCTCAGGCGGGAGCCTAGCGTGGGCTGCGCCGCGTCTTGGGCCGCGCCAGTGCGCTTCGCGGGCCGTCGTTTCTTCGGGCGGGCCCAACAGTGGCTGAGATTGTTTTCTTACTGTGTTTTGCTTTATTATTTCACAACTTTGTATTGATATTCAAAAATCTGTATTGCTTAGTATATAGATCCAAATGCTATGGTTCTAATTTTGTTGAGTTCCTAGTATTGTCTAGTATTTAATAAAAATATTATATGAGCACATGTTTTAGAAATTCTGGATAAATTAAATAGGACTTTGAAATGTGTTTTTGGATACATGCAAACTTGTTTGAATTTTATCTTGAGTTTCTGTGGTCCAAAAATTATGAAATTTTGTGGCTAATCTATTATTGCTTAGTAGAATCTTTGGTTAAAATTTCAGAGCTAGTGCATGTATAGTTTTTGAGTTATAGAATTTCTTTTTATCAATGTATGGATCTTGTGTGAATTTTCATAATTTTTCTATAGATCCAGTATAGGTAAAATTTGGTGAGTAAGGTTCTTATGATTGAATGATGCCAGGAAAAATGTGAAATCTATTGCTTGACACTTTTCATTAGGGTTTCCTAATTATGCTAAAAATAGGCATGCCACCTGTTATTTTGGATACAGCAAGTTCTTCTTGCTCAATGGCTTTGAAATTTTTATGGTAGTTTACGTGAAGCATGAGATAGCTACTGTAATTTTTGTAGATTTTTATGAATAGTTTTACTATATATTGCTTTAATCACCTAATTAATTAAATAAATTGGAAAAGGATATTAAATAATTTATTTAGAAGTTGGCACTATACTTTCTGATGTTACTGAGGTATGAAAAACAAGTTGGTAAACTTGGTTTGATCAAATTATGCTTTTGCATCATCATTAAATAATTAATTTAGTAACCCTGTCATTCCTGGACAGATTCTAGGTTTACTGGAAATTAATTTGGTTAACATAAGAATCATGCTCTGCTATTTACCATTGATTTGTAGAAAATTTCATAAGCTTTCCAGAATGTCCTCATGCAAGTCATTTGGAATTGTAGAACTTTAGTTGTGATTGAATTAAGGGACTACTGGTATGCATATGAAACTTTAAATGTTAAATTATGTATCCCTTTACTATTTTAAGTTTGTGGTAATGTTCTTAGGTGTTAGGCCTTTAACTGAAGATGAGCATCTTTATCTTAGGTTATGCAAGTTAGGTAAGTTGATCTTGTTCTTTAACTTAAGTTAGATACATGCTTAAAGTGATTTGAATAGAGCTGATTACTCGGTAAACGAGTGTCCAGTGATGCTTTCGTAAACACTCACTATGATTCATTCATCATTGAGCATCATGTCATTCCTTATGCATCCATGGTATTTATCTTGTGCATCGGCATGCAATAGGTGTACCGGAAGGAGTGACCCTGCTGGAATTCGAGGAACCGAGCGAGCAGCAGCAGCCGACATCGGAGATTCAGGAGGAGCAGCCTTCAGGAGAAGTGCCAGACGAGGTCGCCGTTGAGTGCCCAGATCACCGTCCTTGCAACTTTGTAAAAGGCAAGCCCCGGAGCATATTAAGCCTCCTAATTTCTGAAATGCAGTTACATTATTATTATTATATATCTATATATATATTGTTGCATTGAGTTTAGGTGTTGGATGCAAACACTTGCTGCATTGGTTACCCAATTCCTTGTCCGATATTGTTACCCTGAATCCTATGTAGCTCAGGCTCGTGTAGTGCTTAGCCCTGCTTTAACACGGTAGAAGTCAGGTGATTTCCTGTCACCTGCGAGATATAGGAAGATACATATGGCATGGTTGGCTATATTTGCTATCATGGAAAAGAACCAGTCTTAATTTGAAATGAAGACCGGACGGAGGTTTGCCGGTTTGCAATGACTCCGTCTGCGTCGCTTAAGGACTGATTCTTGGAGCCTTTCCTATTCATGTTGAACGCATGCCTCTCTCTTAGTTGGCCGGCCTGAAGACCGACCGTGAAGCCGAGTAGCTCAACTCAGGCTGGGAGTCGATAAGTATAAAGTACACCTCAGAAGGGAGCCATAGGCGTGAGTCCAAGGGCAGGTGATTTAAAAGTCCTGATCGTCCTGGCAGAAGGGTAATCCCTAAGAGCGCTGGCGCTGATCGAACTCGCGAATTTGGTTCCTAAGTTGTACCAAAGGTAACCCACGGCTACCCTTGCTAAGTATGCCCGGGTGAGAGTTAGGAATACCCCCTCAGCTGAGTTGTAATTCTATTCGAGTCGCCGTCTCTCCCGGTTAGTGAGAACTTGACGGGCTTATCTCCAATGTAGATACACTTAATAACATAATGGTTCGGAAATGATGATATGATGATGACAGCCTTATTATACCTGCTATGGTTAATATTGTTTGCTCCTAATAAGTGAGTGCTCTAGTACAGGTGCTAATCTAGTGGACAGGTAAATAATGATAAGCTTGATGCTAAGTTTAAATTGGTTACTATAATCATAAGCTCTTTTATGCAACTATGTCAAGCTAGCCCACCTGAAAAGCCTTGCATGATCCTTGGTGTCTTTTATTTCTGGTTTGGACGGGTAAGTCTAGCTGAGTACCTTCTCGTACTCAGGGTTTATCTCCCACCTGTTGCAGATGACCAGTTCTACTTTGGTTGCTGCAAGTACTGCCTTCTCCCAGCTAGGGATGAAGACTAGACCGTTGGGCGCGGTCTCTACTAGTTCTCGTACCTGATAATGCTTTTGTGGGACATGACTCAGACTTGGCAATGTAATTGAAAACTATGATGTTTTGTACCAAACTATGTTGCTTCCGCACACTCAAACTTGGTTTGTAATATTCTATTTAAACTCTGATGGATGTAATCCGAATGCTACTTATGAAATGTTGTAACGGATGATGTGTTGTGTTGAATCACTACGATCTTGGTTTGTATGTCGAGAGTTGGTTGAAATCCTTCGTGATTTCCGGACTACCGGGATTATGGGAGCTTAAGTATAGGAATTTGATCGCTTCGGTGATTGTTTTTGTACTTACGTTCTTATGATTTGGTCAGTTCTGTTACAAAAGGCCCATGGTCCCGGGCCATCCGGGCTAGGACTCCGATCGTCTAGCCGGTGACCATGCCTGGGGTGCGTTTCACTGCTCCCCTCGATGGTCTGGCCGGGGTCCATGTCACCTACCCCCGCCGCCGCTCGAAGGACGTCATCATCATAACAGGCCTTATGCTATTGCTGATGACGCTGTGGACGTCTTGGTGAGGACCGAGCTGTTCGCGTACCGACGGTCGGTGTGGTGCATTCGCTAGGTCGGACCATGGCGCAGCCTCGACCTCTCGAGCCGCGCTTGGCGACTGTAGTGATGAGTGGATGGAGCGATCCGTTCGTTGCGTCCCCGCTCCCCTAGTAGGGAGAGAGGACGTGAGTCGGAGTCGCGATGCGGAGCTTTCTGCCTATTGAACAGCGGCGGCTTCCACCAGCGCCCAGAGGTTCTGGTAGACCGCCCTCTCCTGGGGGTCAATGGGCTCGGGAACGCCACGCAGAAGCATTGCCGCAGCGGCGATGTTCTGCCTAGCCCGAGCGAACTGTGGGGGGGTCGTTCCCCTCGTTCATGATGTTGCGCTGGACCTAACAGGCATGACCTTAGGCACCGCTCATTGGGTCACGCGCATGGGGCGCAACGTGCTGCACCGAGCTTGCCGGCGCGGGCGGCGGCTGGTTCTGCGCCATTGTCGTAGCTCCTCGGCGTGCATGTGTGTGAGCACGAGGGCCCCTACACATGGGTCCAGAGGGGTGTGAGTCTGTAAAGACTCCGCTACCACCGACGGCTGTCCCGAAGCATCCACCATAATGCACTCCCAGAACGGACGGTGGCTAGGTGCCACGTCGCTGATGCTAGAGTTGTCGCCCTCGACCTCGTCATCCAGGAGTTCGTGGAAAGTGGTGGGAGCGTAGCTCGCCTTTCTCACGAATTCGGGTGTGAGAGGGGGCGGCGCCAGCGTCCTTCGAAGCCCGCAAGCGTATGTGTCCGTGGGGGACGCGAGGCCGCAGGGGAACCGGTCGTACGGTGTTTGCGGTGCGGACAATATGGTCCCTCCGGATAATCGGCGGGAGATAGTAAATAGCGAGTAAATAATAGCATGTACATTACTCATAGTAGGGTTTGAGTAGAGAGTTTGCTTGGAATGTGGCGTAGGCGCCTCGTCATTGAAGTCATCGTGTGTCCCAGAGCCGATGGAGGGCGCCCCTCCGACGGGCGCTGGAACAAGTGCCTCATCGCGGAGGTGTAGTACGCCGAGCCGGGTGGCGACGAAGTCCAGGCTTCCAAAAAGGAAGGCCTAGGATGGCTTGAAGATGGGTGGAGCCCACATCCCAATAGATGGGAGTGCGGGAAAGTCCAGCGAGCCGAAGCAAGTCGTATCGCTCAAGCCTGCCATGGAGGAGACGGCGGAAATGTGGGCCATCCGATGACTAAAAAGTGTGAGCGTACATCGTCTTCCCCACGAACGACGCCAACTGTTGGTGCAGAAAGTGACCAACATGTAAATATTTGTAGTTTTGCTGTACGTTGTGATCGGATGTGGCCTAACACTCAATGAGGCATGTAGGGGGTTTTACCATATTCGCCTGGTACGGTAAATGTCGGTGCCCATAACACTGTTGATGCCCAAAGGCATGTGGGGGGAGCCTTACCGTGTTTGTCTGGTACAGGAGTTGATGGCGCCCACAACACTGTAGGGATAATATCGGCGCCTACAACACTGCTTGGGTTCTGTCATGTCAGGAAGGTCGTAGAGGTACTGTCCTGTAGGTGCACAGGATACAGTCCTTGGTATTGCAGTTGACTTGAGTGCCCTGCCTTACTTTCTCCGTCCGTTTCCTGGTCCTTACCAAACTGGGCTTCCCTAGGTCGGTTGATCCCAGTCAGCTCTGATTGCGTCAGTCGGAGAGGAGCTAGTGAGCAGGGGTTCGGCGCATCCCCGATCGGAGACGTGGGTTGGAGTCGGAATTGGTGTTTTGGCCAGGCCTTCTAGTCGAAGAGGCCGTCCGGAGGCGGGCTGTAGTCGGAAGCGAGCGTTGTTCTTCTTCTGGTCAGGAGAGGTGGGCCAGGAGTCGGAAGCGGGCGCCGTTCCTCCTCGGCCAGGCCTTCCGATTGGAGATTTGGATCGCCCTTCCGGCCTAGTCGTTTAGGTTTTTGGGCCGGCCCAGGAGTTGCGTGCCGTTCGTAATATCGCCTGCTGCGCCGAGCTTTTGCTGGGAAGCCGATCCACGAGGGACCTCGGGTTTATGAACCCGACAGTATGCATATAGAGTTATGATGCAAATTTTACAATTATTTATCTCAGTTATGAATATGTGTATATAGTGTATGTATATTATTAATATTTGAAAAAATATACCAACTTGGTCGACGACCGTATCGGACTCATCTACATCTGTATTCATATTCATTCATAACTGAGATAAGTACATTTGATTAAGTATCTGGCAGCTATATCCACGAAGACCTTGAGTCGCCTGGCCCCTTGTAATGGCGTATCATGCTCATGTTTTGTGCTAATCCAAACATGCCCACCGTGTAGCAACACGCGGAGAATATTTATACTCTTGCGACTAAACCGATAACTTCCATAAGATTTTAGATGCCCATGTATAATAGCAGGAGTCGTTTTTGTGGATATGTGCTTGTGCAAAGATCAATTTACAGGCCTAATAATTGATCGAATCTGATCGAAAATAGAGCTCCCAGACGACTATCATATCTTGCAAAGGACCGATGCTATTTGATCTACCTACCTATAGCCAATACCTGTGAGTGGTTTGCTTCCTTGTCCTCATAGCAAGTGAGCATAACATCTGGGCCTGCAATCTCGTTGCCGGTCCACCAAATTTGTGGTGCTAGATGGTTTGTCATCATTATTGGCTGTAAAGCATCTTCATCAAGAGTCTTTTTTAAAATTTACTTTCTAAATCCTTATTTGGAGAGCAATTTGAATAAAAATTGATCTATCGGTCTGTCTCCACTCTCCAATAACTTCTCTATTTCTTATATGCACTTGGCTTACACTACTACAAAAAGCATTTCTAGGGGCGGCTGATAAGCCTTTGTAACGGTGGTTTGGCCAGCCGCCCCTACCGAACCGTCTCTACAAATCATGCATTTGTAGGGGCGGTTTCCAGGCCGCTCCTACAAATCGATTTATAGGGACGGCTCATATTACCAGCCGCCCCTATAAATCGACTTGTAGGGGCGGCTCTTATTACCAGCTGCCCCTACAAATCGATTTGTAGGTGCGGCTGTAGTACCAGCCGTCCCTATAAATACCTGTTTGTAGGGGGTGGTTCAATCTAGAACCGCCCCTACAGTACGTTTCCCGTAAAAAAAAATTTAAATTTACAATTCAAAATCGCGTTGCCGAACGTCCCGCGACCAACGTTCCAAACCGCGTTCGCGTTGCCGAACGCCCCGCGACCAACGTTCCAAACCGCGTTCGTGTTGCCGAACGCTCCGCGACCGCGACCGCGACTACAAGCACAAGAGTATTATATAAACTACAATTACAAGTCCAATTCACAAGAATATATACAATCCATCATTAAATATACAAATTTCATACACATTGTTATCAACATCCTAGAGCTAGCCTTTCAGTCTCACGAAGGTGTTGGTACTGAGGATTTGTACCTAAGTCAGACTCTCAGTCATGGTAGACGCCTCTGACATGTACAATCTGATCCAATATGAAGTTGCAAAGGTCGCCGATGAGCTCTAAGAGTTGGTCATCCTTGTATGGGTCTCTTTTATTCCTTTCTCTTCTCTCTACTACAAAAGAACAAGTTTCGGTTTAGTATTTCATACCATATATGAAGTTTTTATACTACGGGTGAAGAGGTTCAAACTTACCCTTAAGGGGTGTCTCCTGTAGGCACCGGTGTTACTCATCATAGAACATATATAGTATCCACAATGTACACTCCCAGGCTTCTGCTTGGGGGACTGTGTGTTTTGCATATGAAAATGTTAAGTAATGCTTTTGACAGCCATGTAACGGAGTACTGAAGAAGTAAGTTACACTTACCACACATAGTATTTTTATAGCCAGCTTTTCCTTCCTTGTTGGATCATGCCTTCTGTGATTATTAGTGACATAGAACCTAAATGCCATGTTCGAATTATTTTAGCAAATACAACTTGTTAGTATCCAAAAGTGAACGTTACAAGTATGTATACAAACATATAAGCTAATGAGGATTGTCGATATGTATACGTCTTGAGAATCAATATGAAGTCTTTGTATGTCACCATGTTCCCTATCTAATAAATCAAAGACCCATGCCTTGCTCCTCCCGACATCGACGGCTATACAAATCCAGTGGTTGCTGCATGGATTTAATCATAAAACTATATAAGCTTTTTTTGCATCGAATAAAATATATCGATCAAAGCTTTAAGTAT
The DNA here is from genome assembly GCF_019320115.1 of Miscanthus floridulus. Taxonomy (NCBI): domain Eukaryota; kingdom Viridiplantae; phylum Streptophyta; class Magnoliopsida; order Poales; family Poaceae; genus Miscanthus; species Miscanthus floridulus. The sequence continues at coordinate 67,426,986 of NC_089598.1, read as the reverse complement.
AGAGTTGAACTTACTCGAAGTTGTATGGTAGCCATATAGTGAGTGTTCTTGGAGATTTTTGAAAGCCAGGGCAATGTATGCCGCAACCTTAAGGGACTCTTCCCTTAGTTTCGTCGTACGGATGCGCTCTTTCTCCCGAAGAGTCTTTGCAGCAGCTAGCTCTTTGGCATCCAGTGTCCACCGTTTAGGGTAATTAAAATTTGTTTGGGCTATAGCTTGAGGGTCTACATACCTAGCTTTCACACTTAGCATTTGTTTGACAATATGCACTTGCATTCTACAAATCACGGCGTGGGTTAGTTACAACAAAATTCAAAGATTACATTCATATCATATCGGGAGGACAAGGACTTACAGGCACCATATGCGAATTAGATTCATCTCCATTTCTCCCAGGTGAAAGCATGTGTGCATGTCATTGAAGTCAAAGATAATTTTTCCGGCTGGGCTTCCAAATGTGCCAGTGGGGAAGTATGCTTGTATGAGATCTATGCTCATTGGGAGAACATGCAAGTACCAATCATGGAACCTTCTCATTCCAAGTGGTAGGCGCTAGATGTCCCTGGTTTGGTAGGAAGGGCTTGCCTCTTTCATATGTTTTTGGGCAATTCTTTGACCATTCGATGGCATCAACATTTGGATACTACTTTACAATTTGGTGGAGTTTGCTAGTGACGGCCTCCTCAGAACCCCATGATGGGACTTTTTTAACTTGGTTCTCAGGCTTGAACTAGTCATGGGAAAACTACTTGGACACTAACGAGGCGTCTTTGATCGAAACATAAACTGGCCTTATGGTGATGGATGCTTCTTTCGAAGTTCCCATTCAGGCACGTCCTCATCTTCTTATGCATCACCTTCGTTCAGGAGGCACTCGTTGTTCATGTATCGGCTATGCTTGTTGAGAAGACTATGGTATCTCATGATGCACTTGCTCAGTACGAGCTAGGAGAAGGTTGTGGCATCTCATTAGGCACATGCTCGCTAGGAGGCGGGGAAGAATGTGGCATCTTCAGGAATGTGGGGGTCACGAGACGGTGAAAATATCTCCCTCGACCTCAACAACTCGCTCCAAATTTGGGAGAGGGGGAGGCGGCGAAGAAGCAGTCAATATAATGTCCCGTTTGTGCCTAGAGGATGAACTGCCCCATAACGTCTCCGAGTAACACCAGCCCTCAGGAGTTACGTAGTCTATCCTCCACTGCATGAACTCAGGCTTCACTGTATACACCTCGACCCTAGTGTAGTCCGGCTGGTATCTTATTATTGTGGTGTAAGCCACCGGGAGGAATGTGCCACACCCGTTGCCACCTCCATCACAGTGTTCTGTCGGCCGCTGAGAAACACCAAGGTGCAACTAGTTGGTTCCCATATGCGATCGACGGGGGTTGTGGCTAGCAGTGGAACCTTGGCTGCTAGGAACTTTCGGAGGGCTGCCAACTAATGCCAGTTCTCCCAGGCGGCGTCACTAATATCCGTGGCTCCGTAGACAGTCCTTGCTCCTCCAGCGCCTTCACAACTAGAGCCTTCACTTGGAGCTTCAAGACTAGTCTCCCGGTCTCTACCATGTTTCTTGTACATGTGCCTTGTCCTCTTCGAATCCTTACTTCTAGGTCATCATTTTCCCTAGCCCTCTGGTGCGGCCTTGTGTGCTCCTTGTTTCCTAAGCCAAGGCTAAGCTCGTCCCTCTCTCTAGGAAGGATTGAATGAGCCCTTCTCCTTGTCTTCAGCATATTTCAGTATCCTTGATACTGCCTCTTGGGTCTCCGACTTATCAAACTTAAGATTACCGCCTGGATGATTCTGTACTCCTCGCATATATCTAGTTCCTTGAGCGTACCTTCAAATTCGTCACATCGATATTCCTAGCAGCTGCGGCCTCTTCATCCATCTTCCTAAACTGCTCTTCCTTGGCATAGTAGCCACCGGGGCCTAGATGATGGTGGTGTTTGTTCCTACTTCGCCAGCTCGGTGTTACGAGCACTGAGCTCCAATGCCTCCGGTGAAGTCTTCTGAGCCACGAGCTCCTCCCATTGACTAGGAGTTATTTTGTCAAACTCGTTGAAGGGAGTTAACCCCTTTTGAATATACTTCGTGTTGAGCTTCGACCTCCAACGTCGGAATGACTCTCCCATCATCCTGAAAGCATTTTTACCAGTTCGTGCTTACCCTCCGAAAATCTAAAATTGAGCTTCAGCTGCCTATCCCATAGTGCATTCTTTATGTTCTCTGGTACCTCTTTCTAGTTAGGGATTACTGGGTTCAATTTATCTCTTACTAGGGCCCCGATCACATTACGAAATCGTCCTCTTAATTCCTTTGGCTTAAGGAATCTCCCCTGCTGGCTCGACCTCCGTTATCACATAGCATGCCTTATCTGGATATAGATTTCCTTTTCTATCCCCTCATTTCCTCTTAGGCTTGCTAGTCGTGGTTGTGTCTTGAGGTTGTGGAGCAGAGGCATCATGATCTGTCTCTGTGGCTGTTGCCTCTACTCTCCTTTCCTCTACTCCGTCTTGTCCAGCGAGATGTCGCGGACGTCGACATCGTCTTTTCCGAGTTTCAGGAGGGACCTATATATACGATAGGTCAAAGTGTTAGCAGAGGTAACATAGCCAAAGCTTTAGCAAAATTTATAAGCTAAGGCTTTTTTCCCTACCTCCTTGTTCGGGTCAAAATCCTTGTCCAAATCTTCCTCCGTTGGCCTCCTTCTGGCTTCACAGTGGGAAAGGATCCTCGGGACTTACATATCCCTCTTCTAAGTCATCATCATCATCATCCTCTTCTTCTTCGCCTTCAGCAGCCTCTCCTGCTATTCCTTCTGCTCCCCCTTCCTCTCGTCACACAAGCTCCTGAGTAAGCATCACTTCTAGATCCTTTTCTACCTCGTTATCGAAACTGCTCCTAAGTAAGCTGGTCCTCTAGGTGCTTGCTCCTCATAGGTTGGCTGCTCATCATGCTCGGGGCATCGGGCTACACTGTCTAGGTGTCCGCGATATTATTTCGCGCTTTGTTCTAATAGATGCAAGAAAGTGTGCTTTAGGTACGCGAGAAGGTATAAGAAATCAAAAAGGTCTATAAACCTAAAGTAGTCCTATAAAACAATAATATATAAAAAACGAGAAGTATCAGTAGTAGAGGCCTCAGAAATATGTCAATCATCATCTGATCTTGAACTTAGAGCATCAAGGCATCATAACAGAAAGAAGAGAGAAGAAGGTAATGTAGGGGCGGCTGCTAATGATGTCAAGTTCTCACAAGTTCTTAATCATCAGCTCATATTTCATATAATATATGGACTTAGACAACTTCATCATCGGCAAAACAAAGGAGAGGAGAGGAGAGGAGAGGAGAGATTTGGCAAAAAAAAGCAACAGCTGCTTAACAAACATAGAGATGAAAAGGTGTAAAAACAAGCAGCTGCTGCTTTCCAAACATAGAGGATAGGAAAAATAGCCAAAAAATAGTTGACTGCTGCCACATAGTTGGAAGACCCATGCAGATCAAAATCTAGTAACTTAGATAGCCAGCTAGTAGTAGTAGGAGAGTAGCTAGCAGCAAGTAGAGTAGCTAGCAGCCAGCTAGTAACAGTAGTAGTTTCTAAGAGTATAGGGAAGAGGGCAGAGCAGCAGCCAACACTAGAGTAGTATAGAGTAGTAGTAGAACAGCAATAGGACAGTAGTATAGAAGTAGCAGCCAGCAGTGTAGTTAAGAGCAGCAGCCAATGTGTTCCAGAAAATAAAGCCATTAATAAGAACAATGTGATAGAATACAAGCATCAGTGGTACCATGTTGACAATGTGATAGGTAATAAAGTCAATTTGTTAACAGTTTAAATGAGCAATGGAGGAAAATATGATTTATTAACTTGCAAGAAGACTCACTGTGCATATATAAAACTGTGGGCATATATAAGCATATATTAAAACAGTTGACATATATAAAATAGTCTATTTTCAAGAGTTCAAGAGCCATCTAAGTTTCATGCTGGAATTAATAATACAGCAAGCAAGCAACTTCTTAGTAATACAGCTTGAGCATAGAAATTCTTAATAATACAGCAGCAAGCAACTTCTCTCTTAATAATACAGCAGCATGCAATTTTTATTTTGATCACAATGGCAGGGCCTGAGCAATATTTTTTAAGTAAGCAGCAGGCTAATCAGTTCACCAGACTAAGCAGCTGTCAAGCATGCAATGAGCATTTACACAAATAAGCACACAAGCTGATAACCGCAGCTAATTGTACTCAATGAAGAAAGCACTCAAGTTGCAGCTGCTTGTGAACAAACCAAGCCACAACTAGTCTTATGTTGCAGCAAGTGGTTTCATGTTGCAAGTTGCAATTTTGGATGTTTTATGTGTTTCATACATATGTTGCAAGTGTATGTTCCAAATATTTCATCTATTTTGAGACGTATATTGCATTCAAATGGCTTTCATGTTGCAAGTATTTTATGTTGTTCGGCTGTGGACGAGCCGAGGGCGAGCGGACTGGGCGTGCGACGCGCTTGAGGGCCAACGGATGGGGGACTAGGGGCAGGCAGACTGTGGTGCTACAGTTTGGGCACTCTGGGGGCGTGCTCGTCCTCAGCTGCTCATGGCAGCTCCTGAGTGCCGCCCGCGTGGAAAGAGAGGAGGGGTTCAGGGGCGACCAGTGCGCGTGTGGGGCGGGGCCAAGTGCGCGCGTGGGGCGGGGCGAAGGCGAACAGGTCGGAGCGATGGTGAACAGGGGCAGGCTGTGCGGGCGTCCAGACGTGCACATCCGTCCGGACGCTAGCCATGGTCATTATTTTACTCCTTAAAACGAGAATTGCATTCTTCTTATGACGTTATAAATATCAACCACCAATACGTATATCGACTTCGATGTTTCGTGGACCTGTTAGAAATTTTAATAGTATACATGTACAGGGTCTGCATTATTGACCTAACGTATCCTAAAAGAGAGCTGTCAAATACACGAGGCCGACGTGTGGGTGGAGTAAGTGCCCATAGATTCGATTAGGTACTCGATCGCTTATGTGTATGAAAAGCGAGTGATACCTAACTTACAATCGAGTTATCAGGTATGCATCCACAACTTGTAAGCAGCTCGATATCGTGTTCAATCGTGTATGTGTCATGCGTCCCATCATATATACTGTACGTCATTGACCCGCTCAAGAAGAATGCATGACTACCGTGTGTAAGGGAATTTGATTGGGCCCGGAGAGGGTCGTAAATTAAATTAAAATACGTACGTCTTTTCTTTTTCATATTGTATCCACGACTAATAATTGAGTGTAATCAAGTTGTATGCAGTGTCTTCCTAAATGCTAAACGGTAAACAGTCGGTCACCTACCGTTTAGCCATTATTCAGGCAAAACGTCCCATTAAACGGGGTAAGCGGGTGATTAAACAGGGTAAGCGGGTGATTAAACGGAAACGGCGCACCACCGTGTAGCGTTTACACGGTGTTTAAACGGGCTAAACGACTGTTTAGGCGAACAGTGGTTGTATGTGGAGCAAAGGAGAAGAAAAATAGTAAATTAAATTAATATACGTATGCCATTTCTTTTTCATATTGTATCCACGACTAATAATTGAGTGTAATCAAGTTGTATGCGGAGCAAAGGAGAAGAAAATAGTACTGGAGATATAGATTGACTTCACTGTTTTGGACACTTTCACCTTGTTCGTTTATGCTGAAATTTGACTTATACTGATGCTTATGCTAAAATATTGTGAGAGGAAAACAGTGTTACATTGTTGAAAAGTAGCTCAAGCGAACATGGCGTTTATGTTTTTATTTCATATTTACTAAGGGACATGTTTGGTTCCCCTGCTAAATTTTAGTCGCTAAACTTTAGTCACTTTAGTAGCTAAACTTTCTAAACAAACTGACTAAAAATAGACTAAAATAGTAGCTAAACTTTAGTCATCCAAGAGTAGCTAAAAGTGGGCTAAAGTGCCCAATGGACAAGTGTTGCCCCTCATTATTGCTGGTCCACCACCCTGCTTTGGGCATTCATTAGGGGTAGCTTGGTCTTTGTTGAACTAGTTTTAATGATCTTTAGTCACTTTTAGTCAGGGAAAACTAAACAGGAGTGGCTGAAGTTTAGTCACTAGTTTTAGTAGCTAAATTTTAGTCAAGAGAAACCAAACAGGCCATAAGAGGGAAATGCAATCCAGGGTTCTTAAGGCTCTGCTTACCAAAGCTCCAGCTCCAAGAAATCCATAGTATTCTTATAGCTATAAAAAAGAAATATGCCAATACTATAATCACATCTATCTAAGTCTAAGTAGAAGTTCCGCACATATAACTTCACTTGTATAAAAAAATTGCAAAAACGTCCTTGCTTTCCTATTTGCTTTCTCGTGTTGTGCGTGAATGAAAGAAACATATAAAGAAAAGTGACGATTTGAGCGGTACAGTGTAATCAAGTGAGATCCACGTGGGGAGCAAGTGTGAAACACACCATCCATAACGCACGCTACACTACTCCACTACCTCAACCTCAAGTCTCGGCGGCCCCATTGCTTCGTCCACCATACGTGCTCCTCTTCCTCCTACCACCAAGAAACCACCGGTCCACTGGCCACAGCTATATATACCC